>NW_021703781.1:38726601-38931780 GCF_005190385.1 Monodon monoceros
AACAGTTTGGAAGTAAATAAAGGAAATATAATAGAAAAATATTTGAAAAAATAAATCAATATGTTAGAAATATAATACCAATTCATCACATCAATTCAAAAGGTACAACAGTAGCTCTTCTAGAGCTATTTGTCAAATTATGACACTTTTAGGACTAAAATGAGATGAAAATTACTGGGCAGATGCCAGAGTCCCAGTTTCCATTTTTCTCCCCTTTGAGTCTTAAGGATAAAAATATCTACGTAGGGACTTCCCTGGTGGTGCAGTGGTTAAGAATCCGCCTGCCAATTCAGGGGACACGGGTTTGAGCCCTGGTCCAGGAAGATCCCACGTGCCGCAGAGCTACTAAGCCCATGCGCCACAACTACTGAGCCTGCACTCTAGAGTCCGTGTGCCTCAACTACTGAAGCCCGCGTGCCTAGAGCCCGTGCTCCACAACAAAAGAAGCCACTGCAATGAGAAGCCCATGCACTGCAACAAAGAGTAGCCCCCGCTTGCCACAACTAGAGAAAGACCGCGCTCCGCAACAAAGACCCCATGCAGCCAAAAATAAATAATAAATAAATAAATTTATATATATATAAAAGATCTATGTAATGGACAAGTGAAATTATCCTGAATATAAATGAGCACCAAAATATTGTAGGACTGGAGCAATTGTGCTGTCTTAATTTATTTCTCACTAAAAGTATTTTTTGCTGCCAGTTTTAACCCTGGCAAAACTTTATGATCAGACATTGTCATAAAATTCACTTTTCAGTTAAGAACTGTGGATAATTTTGCCCTAGAAGGAATTTTGCACAAAACTTATTTTCTTTCAACTGTCAGTGTGAGTGTCATGGAGAAGAAAAGGGCTCAGGGGATAAAATGAAATTAAACTTCTAATAACTCTCTGGCCTTCAGGTTTCAGGGTGCTGATGATGATCTAATGTGAGATGGGCAGAAAGAAGGAGACATCTCACAAAATACCAGATCATAAAGAGAGAAGAGCCCCATGTATTTCAGGTTAGGAATTTCCTTTTGATTTCTCAAATTCTTTGATTTCCCAGAGTTCTTAATGTCTTTGGTGATGGGGCATGGAGAATGCATGTTGATGACTAGAAGCATCAGCCAATTGTCTTTCTCTTTCTGTTGGTCAGACTTTGAAGTCATGGAGGGAACAAGATAGTAAAACGTAGCTTGGCGAAAGATGCTGGATTAGGTGCTCATGTTGGCTGGTAGCTGGTGGTTTATTGGTTGAGAAATTGTTTGAACTTTCTACATTAGGCATATAAAGCTTTTAAAGGAAAAGTTGAACAACAAAAATGAGTGGGAAATTTTGCTGTCTTTAATTCCAAATGTCCATAGCTATGCAAAGTGTGTGGGGAAATATCTGGAAAAAAAGTACTGTGTTAGATTTTGAGAATATGTCTGACTATATAAATATATTTATGGAATATTTATATATTTGTAAATGTATTTATCTTTATACTTATATATCTTATATATTTATAGACTATTTATATTTATAGAATATAGAATACAGAGGACTTCCTGAAATGTAATTCAGTTCTTTTGTATGTAAAATTTTCTTTTCTGTTCTTTTTTTCTTCTATTTTGGCCGTGCTGCGTGGCTTGTGGGATCTTAGTTCCCTGACCAGGGACTGAACCCAGGCCACAGCAGTGAAAGCGCCAAGTCCTAACCACTGAACCGTCAGGGAACTCCCTATAAAATTTTATTTTAAAAGGCATTTTTCATATAAATCCTCTGATATAGCTAAGAATTCTTTTGTGGTATAAATATATACTTGCCAATTAGATTGATAATTTTAATACTTGCTTTCCTTATAGGAGGAAATACCTGTTCTTGATATTTTCTTTCTTTTGGAAATTGATTACGTTTTGCTCAGTGACCTAAGTCTAAGTGTCACTAAGGGAGTTTAATCTCAAGCTCTTGATATTTTGCAAAGGTTGTTAGCTTGGCCTGAATGTTAAAAATTCATAGATTATGATACTCAGATATGTTCAGCTCTGAAAGTGTTTCTGATGCTATCTTATTGCTGGATTTAGCAGTTAAACGCCTCAGATGAGAACATTAGTTTCTTCTTTGTTCTTTATCCGTTCTCACCAGGCTTTTAAAATCTTGGTCAGCCAACACTCAATCCTCCAATTCCACCAGGTTGTTTTGGTTTTAACTTTGTCTTGGAAATGCCATCAAGCCTGGATTGGTAAATTGAGATTTTTTTTTTCCAATCTGGAATGGGTCAAATGATTTGATGGAATCCTTTCAGGAAGCTGGGCTTGCTCTGCATGTCACTTGGAGGTGTATGCCCATTTGAGGTTAAGTCAAGGGTCCTATTACTTAAAGGGCTGATGGTCACTTTGGACATGACCCAGAGCAGTTATCAACCCCACTTCTGTGGATGCTTTGAACTGCATCTGACCTCCGACCTGGCTAGTCTTAGGGCTCTTCTGAGGTAGAAAAAAATCAGTCCTGATCACCCTGGGCTACAACAGGCCAATTTGCTGGCCTGATAAGCAAGAGCAGATTATTCAGATCCTGTCCTCTAGATGTGACTTCCTGGCTTCAAGGGCTTTATTACGCCTCCGCATCCTATGTTTGTATAGCGAGTTCTTGTTGACAGGGTGACTTAGTAACATTCAGAGTTATGGGGTATTGCTTAGTAGAGAATTGATGAAATCAAGAAGCAAGTTTTCATATATTTCATGTTAATTCTCGAATGCATTATTTTAGAAATGTTCGTTGGGAGTAGAATCATAGTCTAAGCATTTTCTTGTGTTTCTCATCTAGTCCCAGACTATCTCCTCTTACTTTCCTGTTGAAAGATTAGTGGTCATTAGTGGTCATTAGTGAAAGGAAAACCATCCCACTCCTACCCACAAATTATTGAGCATGGAGTCATACCACCATCTAACAAGTACTATATCTTTGCCGCTTGTCGTGTTGGGCACTGGTCATGAGGTTCCCATCCTCAAAAGATGACTTTTTTGTTGTTGTATTTTAGTGCTTTAAAATTCCTTACAGATAGCCCATAAAATTGGGGGATTCCTATGTATTTCTTTGCTACATGTGTGTAAAATTGTCCCAAACTATGCAATGAATAGGCTTCCCGCTAGACTATTAGTCAATCCTGTTTATTTCTTGTATACCAGCTCAATCCTACTGGTTATAATTTCAGAAAGAGGTATGTGGTGATCCTTTTCCCTTTTTGTCTATGCCAGAAGCCGTCGATTAATAGCCCACATGCTGAACATGGATAATAGATGAACTTTTTTTTGGCTTGTACTTCATTTCTAATACATTTGAACTGACATCTAAAAATTGAACAATTTCCTTAAAATTGGATTGTAGTGATGGTTACACAATTCTGTGGATATACTGTGTGAAGATACTTTACGTGGATGGATTGTATATTATATGAATTACAATCAGTAAAGTTATTACAAATCTATATTTCCTATTTCTCTTGAAAACTCCAAACTATCTGGCAATCCTGGACTTACATTCCCACATGGCAGCCATCAGCAGGAACCAAGCAGCTGTTGCTTTTAGGTGCAACATGAATTCCCTCATCCAGCCCTACTATTCTACTAGCCCAACAAATAGTTGAGTCTCAGATTCTCTTAAGAGGCCAGTAATTCTCAGTTCAAAGCAGTTTTGCCGTGATCCTTGCAGCTAGGAGAGGAGAGAGGCTGGGACATTAAAAATTAGCTTATTCAAGATGGGGTCTCCAGGGTCCTTCCAGGAAAGATTAAGTTTACTGAGTTCCCCCATCAACAGCAGTTCTCATGAATACATAAAACAATGGGAGAGGCAGAGGCTTTCCTTTCTCCTGGGTCTGTTGCCTGACATTTCACCACCCACCACTGACCACTCAATAGAATGCTATAGGCCAGGCAGTTAGATTCAAAATGAATTGGTATGACATGTTGAATTGCATGTCACAGGGTGGTCCATTTTGGTCTCATCTGTCAAACCTCACAAATTGATTCAACCCTTTAGAGAAGTACTTCCAAAACTGTTCCCCTCAGAATGTTAGAGTCTCAAGAGAAGCAAAAAAATTTCTGTGGTTACCTGTGTTGGGGAAATGCTGGATACAGTATTCACTCTCCATATGAACAATACACATTAACATATTAATGGCCTTCAGAAGGTTGGCAATAAAGGAATCTATTTAATTTTGTTGTTTCCCAACTAAAATTGATCTGGAAAGTTTACCCAGGAATCTTAGCCCCAGCCTGCTACGGTCACATATCTTGTGAAATATTGGTAGATCATACTCTACAACATTGCCACAGAATGTTGTTTGGGTATGAATTAGCTGTATGGTGTTTTAGCCATCAACCACTATCAACTGAGGAAAGTTTGGGAATGAATAAAGGCAGGGGTAGAATATTGAGAGATAACAGGTTCATCACCATTTTAAGCTTTTAAAAGTTGGAATTACAGAGAGAGAAAGATCTCTTTTCAAGTAGGATTTAAAGTCACTGAGGTTGGATATAAAGCCATCAGAGGATATGATTTCTCTTGTACGCATTGTGGTGGTCAAAATCTCTTTTGGTTTTTTGAGAATAGAGAACATATCTTCTCTCTCTTAGTACTCCTATAAGAGTCAAAGTATAGGTTTTCTGTACAGGTAACATTCAAGAAAAGTATTTCTTTGGGGAACCTAGTTTGAACCTCCCAGTTTGGGTAGAAAGGTAGGACAAAGAGATAGTAGGAGATTTACAGATGGCTAAGAGAGGAATAAATTTTAAGACACTTCCACTGTAGCTGTTTCACATATATAAAAATATACTATTCAGTGACTATTTGGCAAATAATAAAATCATTCCTTTTCTTTGTGGAAAATTCAGAAAAGTGTAAAGAAGAAGAAAAAGTAGTTGACCAGATGCAGCCACTTAATAACACTTTGATGTATTTCCTTCTCAGTATATATTGAGCATAATGTAAAAGAAGTTCTGGCTTAGCTTTGCTCACTTAATATTACGTTGCAAGCATTTCTCTGTCCGTAAAATTCTTTCATGAACATTATTTTTAATGGCTACATTATATTCCACCATTTGGATCTATTATAATTTTTTAAATTTTCATTTAGATTATTAAAATATGTATGTGTATCTGGAAAGACCTCTATCCTAAGACATTAGCAAAAGAAATGTTAAAATAGATCAGATGAGAGCCCGTGGATGCAGAGGGGTAAATGGCCTGCTTAAGTTTCCAACAGAGCTGAAAACAGAACCAAGGCCTCTTGCTCTGTGTCTGATGTTCAGTTCAGTGCCCCCAGCTCCAACCCCTGCTGCTGACACCCTATCCCACACCTCTGAGACTGTCATTTGGGGGCTATCGATCTGATGGGGGATTTAGCCTGCAGCAAGGGGAGCACAAGTGAGAAAATTGCTGTCAAAATGGAGCGTGTCCCTGGGGTGTTTCTTTCCCTGCTTTGAGCCCTCAGAGACACGGTGGAGGGCACAGGCAGGAAGGTCACACTGCTGGCCTCTCTCAGTGAGAAATGAAGAGGGAAAAAGTGGCTCTGGAGCAATTACCACTCTTAATTGCTTTGAAATAGACAAAATGCTTTCCACCGGGTGATCCACAACCGAAAACCATCTATTTAGTTTACAAATGAAACAGAGGAAGATGGACATCCCCGTTTCTTAGGTAATCAGCATAGATTGCTTTCAGGAGGGTTAAAGAAACCACCGGGCAATGGGATAGAATGGGAGACTCAACACTGACCAGCTGTGAGAATGACAGATTCGTGCCATAATCCTCTTTCTTTCTGGGGTTATTATCCTGCATATTTCCCTCTTTCCAAACCAATCATGATCCAGCAAGATGTGGTTTTGGAGGGCAAAAGGACACAGAATAAAATAATTGTTTTACTATTTTTCTGAATCTATTCATTTGTTTTTGTTTCCTTTCAGGAGAAAAAATATATATAGCTTGTCACAAAAATTATAAGAACTCTTCCACAGTGGCAAATTTATCCTATATTAGAATTTTTGAGAATTGAATCATTTCCTCATTGATTAGGATGATAAAATCATATTTTTCAAAATTCTGTGTTCTGAGAGAAAGAAAATGGGTGTCAACTATAATAAAATTTGTATTTAAGACTACAAGTATTCACATAAAAGAGCATCTGCATGTGTGGAAAATGGAAACTGTGTACATTGAATTATCCCCCACAAAACCCACCACAGAATCAGGTTGGACTTCCCCTGAAGTCTCTTTGGGTTACTCCAGATCCAAGAGTGAGCATTTGACTCAAATGTTGATTGGGCTTCGTGGGAAGGGACCTCTTTCTGACAGGGCTCTTTAAAAGGCTGCTGGTGGGAACTTAAGGTATTCTTTCCCTAAAATCAGAGAGACAATACCCTCTAGGCCACCACAGAGCTCAGTTTCTACACACCATCCTTGGTGGCTTGAGGAGCTCTCACATTGCATGTTGTGTGTGCCAATGCCTGGGCTGGCTCAAGAGCATAAGAGTAATGCCCTCTCTTCTGTCCCACGTGAAAGCTTGCCATGATGGGAAAAACAATGCATCATTATCATCTCTATCTTCTTCATCCTCATGACCATCTCTACCATTATCATCATCATTAGTTATCAATGAGTACTTCGTCACAGTGTAATTCTTGTTAAAATCATGATTCTCATACAGAATGTAAGCATATATCAACTTTTACTTAATGTATTAATGAAGATGCCAGTGGCATGACAGAATGGTTTCAAAAGAGAATAGGAGAATCTGGGGTTTCATTTTTGTTTTTGTCTTTTTAGTTGGTAGAAATAAAAAAAGGAATGCTGAGATAAGATCGCCAAATTAGAAACAAAACTGATTCATGTCTCATAGGGGAATAACTGTTGGGGTTTTCTTCTCTACTAAACAGAAAGTAAGATAATCATACTCTATTAGTTTCCTAGGGCTGCTGTAACAACTTACCATAAACACTGTGGCTTAAAACAACATGTTACATTTATTCTCACAGTTCTTGAGGTTAGAAGTCTGAAATCAAGGTGCTGGCAGAGCCATGCTCCCTCCGAAGGGTCTAGAAAATAATCTTTTCTTGCCTTTTCGTAGGCAAGGCAAGTTGGTGCTTGCTTCTAGCAGCCATCCTTGGTATTCCTTAGCTTGTGACAGTGTAACTCCAATTTCTGCCTCCATTTTCATGTGGTCTCTTCCCTCTTTATCTCTGTTTCCTCTCCTCTTGGAAGAACACCAGTCACCCTAAATCCAGGATGACTGAATCTTGGGATCCTTAACTAACTACATCCGTAAGGACCCTATTTCCAAATAAGGTCACATTCTGAGGTTCCAAGTGGACATGAATTTTGGGGGGAAACTATTCAACCAACTATACATAAACAGTTTTTTAAGTTGTGAAATGTTTGCACGCTAATTAGTTATGCCAATACACTTACATTCTCCTACAAAGTCAGATAACTCTGAGGCTGATTTGTTTAAAAATGCTCTTAACAGGACAGTAGAGGATCGCGTAATTATCTTTTTTATTTTTTCCCCCAAGTTTGGAAAATTTTTCTTAACTTTTATAAAAAGTTTCTCTTCTGTGCCAAGCACAATGATGCGTGATATTTATATATTATCTCATTTGATCCTCACCAAGTAGGTTTTATTATCTGCATTTTCATAGATGAAGACAACTGAGGCACAGAGAAGTCAAGTAACTTGCTTAAGGCCACACAGCTAGTAAATGACAGTTTTTAAAATTTGAACAAACCCTATAGCCTATTACTCTTTTGACTACTTGTTCCTTCTTTAAGTCAGGTTAGATAAAAGTCTCCCTCTTCTACCTGTCACAGAAGATGAGTGACTATAAACGATCAGTAACTCCTCCTGAAGTGTGATGTTATTTCTGAGCTAACCTCTCATTGGAAGAAAGATATCACGGTGCATGACTCTTTGAAGATGCTTTCCTTAGATCAAGGCAGTCCCAAGGACACCCCAAAGAAATATTAACTGAATTGCTTTTCCTTTTACTGCTTTTAAAACAAATATGCAGATAATGCTGAACTTAGAGTTTTTTTTGAACTTAGAGTTTTTCTGAAGGTTTTTAAAATACCTGCTGTTTGCTCAAGCCACATTTAAGTAACACACAGTGGTAGAAAGGCATGCATGTGATACTTTGTTTGAATAATAATGTGTCCTGATATATCAGGATAATACTCATTTTAGTGTGTTTTAATTTGGAAAATGTGTATTATCTTCAGGATGTGATTTTTGTTGGTAGGCTCAGTGAGGACATTTTTCTAATCCTTTGCAAAGATGAGCTTACTGAAAATCAGTGTAAGCTTAAACTGTAGTTTATTTATTTATTTATTTTTTGTGGTACGCAGGCCTTTCACTGTTGTGGCCTCTCCCGTTGCGGAGCACAGGCTCCGGACGCGCAGGCTCAGCGGCCATGGCTCACGGGCCCAGCCGCTCCGCGGCATGTGGGATCTTCCCGGACCGGGGCACGAACCGGCATCCCCGGCATCGGCAGGCAGACTCTCAACCACTACGCCACCAGGGAAGCCCCTAAACTGTAGTTTAGATTGAAATGAGAAGCCAATTTGGAAGGCAGCTCCTTGTGAAACTAATAATAATGTGTTAGTACTAGAGCAAATAATAACTGCAGGAAATCACAGACTTCACTTCTGTAATCCTGGGAAAACCCCAGAAGGCTGAATGATGCAGGGAAGAGGGAAGTGAAACAGGAGCTGTGCTATGCCAGAAACTACCTGTGAGACTTTGGGCAAGTCATTCAGCCTGTCTGAGGCTCACTCCTCTTTAAACACAATGTGAATGACCAGGTTTCTAAACTATATTGACTATATTCCCCTTGAGCTCCATCTATGTTTTGAAGTGTATACCTAAGTAAGCATCTGCCCATTTGTAGGGATGTTTATTTTTCTATTTATTTCTTTTGATTCTCGTATAATATAAAAGTTAATGGAATAGTTTGAATTTAAATAGTACAGTTCTTTCTTAGAAATCCAAACTTCTTTACGTGTTAAATCCTATGTTGTCATATTATACATGTGTTCCGTGTAGATTTGCCTACCTATTAACACAGATAGGAACTGAGAGGTAGTAGCTGCCAAAAAGGGCATTGGCTATATTGGTGAAGAGCGGAGACTGATCCTAGAGGCATCCTCATTTCCAGGCAAGTAATAGACATTGTGGCTCATTTTGCAGCTACCTGAAGGGTAGGTCTTTTCCAGTCGAGGAAACTTTGAGGACAGCAAATGCTGTTTGTGTCCTGCACCTTTGCTCTAGGGCATTATCATTGCAGGCAGGCTGGACTTCAATTACCAGCAGCATCTGTATCTCTTTGCTTGAGGACCTTTTCTAGCAGCTGTAGGCTGCAGATCTGTGTAGTGGTAATCCAGGCGTGCTTAAGAAGTAATGCTTCACAGGAGCAGCCATCATTCAAAGACTGCTGGAAGTTGGTGTATAAATACCCTAGACTTCCTGTCTCCAGAACTGAGAGAAATAAATTTCTGTTGTTTATAAGTCACCCACTTTATGGTATTTTGTTGTAGCAGCCCGAGCTGACAAGACAGCCCCCAAAGCAGGAAACTCCCTGATGCAGAGGTTCTTAATCTGGGGTTTATGGGTTCCCTGAGCTATTATATGGAATTATAAACTTTATTCTCATGAGAGACATCATAGCTTTCCTCAGCTTCTTAAAGGGTTCTGTGACCTACCAAAGGTTAAGAACAACTGCTTTAGGCTATGATGCTTTATTGGGATTGGCACAAAACTGTCATTGTGGTGGTAGACTGTGATGACCAACCTCATTTTTATCAACATTTCCCATAATCTGTAGTATCAGATAAGTGAGTCAGGGAATATTTAGTACAGCTGGAGGGACCACTGACATTATCTCAACCAAATCTATCATATGAAAAAGGAGGAGATTATGGCCCCAAATTACTACAAGACAATCTGAGTATAATGGTTTATTTTATTTTTAAAAATTGTTATTTTTATAGCTTTAGTTATAGTTCAAGTCTATTCAGATCACGACGTGAATGTTATTTCAGTCCACAGGGTTTTGTTGAGCTATATACTTAAAGTTAGATTCTAAGCTATTCTATTCCAAACTTAAACTATTGTGCCCCTAGTAAAATTAATCCATACCTTTCGTATAAGCTTTTAGGACTTTGAACATTTTTCCTTTGGCCAAAAGTGATCATGTTTCTTCCATTTAAACATTTGTTTTAGAAAAGTTTACAGGCCTAAAAAGAGGTCAAAGTCACATTTTTGAATTCCTCTTCCTCCTCACCCCCCAGCAAATTTACATATTATAATTAAAGCCAATGTGATGAAAGGAATTTTTTTTAACATCTTTATTGGAGTATAATTGTTTTACAATGCTGTTTTAGTTTCTGCTGTATAACAAAGTGAATCAGCTGTATGTATACATATATCCCCATATCCCCTCCTTCTTGTGTCACTTTAAATATGTCCTGCCACTCCCTTCTGGCTTGCAGAGTTTCTGCTGAAAGATCAGCTGTTAACCTTATGGGGATTCCCTTTTATGTTATTTGTTGTTTTTCCCTTGCTGCTTTTAATATTTTTTCTTTGTATTTAATTTTTTTTTTTTTGCAGTACACGGGCCTCTCACTGTTGTGGCCTCTCCCGCTGCGGAGCACAGGCTCCGGACGCACAGGCTCAGCGGCCATGGCTCACTGGTCCAGTCGCTCCGTGGCATGTGGGATGTTCCCGGACCAGGGCACGAACCCGTGTCCCCTGCATCGGCAGGCAGACTCTCAACCACTGTGCCACCAAGGAAGCCCTGTATTTAATTTTTGATAGTTTGATTAATATGTGTCTTGGCATGTTTCTCCTTGGATTTATCCTGTATGGGACTCTCTGTGCTTCCTGGACTTGATTGACTATTTCCTTTCCCATGTTAGGGAAGTTTTCAATTCTAATCTCTTCAAATATTTTCTCAGACTCTTTCTTTTCCTCTTCTTCTTCTGGGACCCCTATAATTCAAATGTTGGTGAGTTTAATGTTGTCCCAGAGGTCTCTGAGACTGTCCTCAATTCTTTCCATTCTTTTTTCTTTATTCTGCTCTGTGGTAGTTATTTCCACTATTTTGTCCTCCAGGTCACTTATCTGTTCTTCTGCTTCAGTTATTCTGCTATTGATTCCTTTTAGAGAATTTTTAGTTTCATTTATTGTGTTGTTCATCATTGTTTGTTTGCTCTTTATTTCTTCTAGGTCCTTGTTAAACGTTTCTTGTATTTTCTCCATTCTATTTCCAAGATTTTGAATCATCTTTACTATCATTACTCTGCATTATTTTTCAGGTAGACTGCCTATTTCCTCTTCATTAGTTTGGTCTGGTGGGTTTTTACCTTGCTCCTTCATCTGCTGTGTATTTCTCTGTCTTCTCATTTTGCTTAACTTACTGTGTTTGGGGTCTCCTTTCTGCAGGCTGCAGGTTTGTAGTTCCTGTTGTTTTTGGTGTCTGGCCCCAGTGGCTAAGGTTGGTTCAGTGGCTTGTGTAGGCTTCCTGGTGGAGGGGACTAGTGCCTGTGTTCTGGTGGGTGGGGCTGGATCTTGTCTTTCTGGTGCACAGGGCCACGTCTGGTAGTGTGTTTTGGGTTGTCTGTGAACTTGGTATAATTTTAGGCAGCCTCTCTGCTAATGGGTGGGGTTGTGTTCCTGTCTTGCTAGTTGTTTGGCATGGTGCATGCAGCGGTGGAGCTTGCTGGCCGTTGGGTGGAGCTGGGTCTTAGCGTTGAGACGGAGATCTCTGGGCGAGCTCTCACTGATTGATATTATGTGGGGCTGGGAGGTCGCTGGTGGTCCAATGTCCTGAACTCGGCTCTCCCACCTCAGAGCCTCAGGCCTGACACCAGGCTGGAGCACCAAGACCTTGTCAGCCACACGGCTCAGAAGAAAAGGGAGAAAAAAAGAAAGAAAAAAAAATGATTAAAATAAAAAAATGATTAAAATAAAAATATGATAATTTTTTTTAAAAAGAAGAGAGCAACCAAACCAATAAATGAATCCACCAATGATAACAAGCATTAAAAAATAAACTAAGATAAACATAAAAATCAGAAACAAATCAGTCACAGACAGCAAACCCCAAGTCTACATTTGCTCCCAAAGTCCACTGCCTCAAGTTTGGGGTGATTCATTGTCTATTCAGGTATTCCAGAGATGCAGGGTACATCAAGTTGATTGTGGAGATTTAATCCGCTGCTCCTGAGACTGCTGGGAGAGATTTCCCTTTCTCTTCTCTGCTCGCACAGCTCCTGGGGTTCAGCTTTGGATTTGGCCCCGCCTCTGCGTGTAGGTCGCCCTCAGGCTTCTGTTCCCGCCCAGACAGGACGGGGATAAAGCAGCGGCTGATTAGGGGGCTCTGGCTCACTCAGGCCGGGGGAGGGAGGGGTACGGGAGTTAGAACTGAAATGCGGGGCGAGCCTGCGGTGGCAGAGGCCAGCATGACGTTGCACCAGCCTGAGGCGCACCGTGCGTTCTCCCGGGAAAGTTGTCCCTGGATCACAGGACCCTGGCAGTGGCGGGCTGCACAGGCTTCCGGGAGGGGAGGTGTGGATAGTGACCTGTGCTTGCACACAGGCTTCTTGGTGGCGTCTCATGCCTGTCTCTGGGGTCCGCACTGATAGCCACAGCTCGCGCCCGTCTCTGGAACTCCTTTAGGCGGCGCTCTTAATCCCCTCTCTTAGCGCACCAGGAAACAAAGAGGCAAGAAAAAGTCTCTTGCCTCTTCGACAGCCCCAGACTGTTCCCGGGCTCCCTTCCGGCTAGCCATGGCGCACTAACCTCTTCAGGCTGTGTTCACGCCGCCAACCCCAGTCCCCTCCCTGGGATCTGACCTCCGAAGCCCAAGCCTCAGCTCCCAGCCCCCGCCCATCCCGGTGGGTGAGCCACAAGCCTCTCGGGCTGGTGAGTGCAGGTCAGCACCGATCCTCTGTGTGAGAATCTCTCCGCTTTGCCTTCTGCACCCCTGTTGCTTTGCTCTCCTCTGTGGCTCCAAAGTTCACCCCCCCACCCCCCCCAACCCCCGTCTCCACCAGTGAAGGATCTTCCTAGTGTGTGCAAACCTTTCCTCCTTCACGGCTCCCTCCCACTGGTGCAGGTCTCATCCCTATTCTTTTGTCTCTGTTTATTCTTTTGCCCTACCCAGGTATGTGGGGATTTTCTTGCCTTTTGGGAGGTCTGAGGTCTTCTGCCAGCGTTCAGTAGGTGTTCTGTAGTAGTTGTTCCACCTGTAGCTGTATTTTTGATGTATCTGTGGGGAGGAAGGTGATCTCCACGTCTTACTCCTCTGCCATCTTGAAGGTCCCTCCAGGAATTTGAATGAAGAACATTGCTTTACAAGAAACAGTTTCAAGAATACACCATTTGCACAGAGTTAAAAATATTTGAAAATCTGCATAAAAATAATGCTGGTTTTTATTAAATGAACAATGTGTTTTGTTCAAGTAATCTATAATTCACACTAAAACTATGCAATGTGCGTTTTATTTTTCCATTTTATAGATGGGGAAACTGGCTGCACTTAAGTATCTTGGCGAGGTTAATGAATTGTAAATGCCAGCTGTAGGATTTGAACCCAGGTTTGAGTACTCTTTCCGCTCTATCACACTGCTCTTTTCCTGTCAGGAAGGAAGGAAAGGGCTGTTTCCAGAGGATGTTATGTGACATCCTCATAACAGAAGTTAGGGTTTACTGAGAAATTACTTATCCTAACTTTTACTGCCTCTTTGAGATACATATTAGTTATTCTTTTCAGCTGCAGATTGAAATGAATTCACTTAAAGAATCAAAAAATGTATTATAGTGAAACAGTGATAATAAAACTTTCAAAGACGCTGGAAAATTCAATTTATAGACATATAAACAATTCAAACACAGATGGTAATTCACTGTAAAGGAAAATACAAAGTAAAGAGAAACTTTTAGACCCTAAATATCAGTATTTCATGTAAGGTAGGGCACATTTGAAAGCGAAATAAGAACAGCCTGAATTTAAGAGACATTGATGAGCTCCCCACACTTAGCAGGCTGTATGAGGCCACTGAGATCAGCTGTCCAATAAAAATAAAAATACCGATCAGTTGTTTTATATGAAGATTTCACCAAAACCATAGAATTATGGTTGGGTGAGGCAGAGGGTTTTACATATTCAATCAACAAATGTTCATTACTGCATGCTAGACTCTGTATTAGCCTGTGGGGACTTGGTGGTAAACAGGAGAGAAGGAGAGACACAGTCCATGCCAATCCAGAACTTATGTTCCTGAATGGGGATACCAGTGGCTGGATAATGAGGCACAATCATGTGTGCTAAGTGTTAACAACAGCAGAGTGTTGGATGCCATGGAAATAGATGGGAGGCCACTGAATCCAGATTGGTTAAGTTGGGCAGTCAGCCAGGTGAACAGGGGCCAAATGTGTAAAGGAGTCATCCAGTGAGAAGGAATGGCATTGATGAGACCTCTAGAAGAAAAATATAGCATGACATGTTATAGTACCAAAAGAAGTTCAGTATAGCTAGAGTGAAGGGTGAGAGTGGGATGGGGTGGAGGGTGGGAAAGTGGCAAGATATCAGGGTGATTTTAAGATATTTGAATCCCTAGGCACTTTTACCTCGAAGCTTTCAATTCACACTATACCCAGTGCCCATATCCCACATTAAATGTATCTCATAGATAAGGTCACAAGAACTGTATTGAACAGCAATTGAGTAGTTGACAAAATGTTATGTTTTGTGAAAATTTCATGCAATATTTGGTAAATTTGATATCTGATTTTTCTTATATTCTGAAGCCAACTTTTTATTAAGCTTCCAAACCTTTCCACAGATACTTCAGAAACTTGAGGTTTCTAGGTACCATGTCCACTGGAGCCATTGGACCAAATGGAACCATATGACTGATGAAGAACGAGATACAAAAAGTCTTGCAGTGATGTTAAACCTTTTCTGTCCTAGGGGCAATGGGAAACCATGGCAAGGTTTAAGCAGCAGAGGAACATTTCAGAATTGCACTTTAGGAACGGCATTCTGGCTGCAGTGTGCAGAATGCGTTGAAGGGGAGTTAGAGGAATGTGTCAGAGTAGAGATAAGAATGGGGATGTTAGAAGTTTGCTGCAAATTTCCAGGGGAGAACTGATTGGCCCCTGGACTAGCCTGAAGTTATGACAAAGAGTAGAATTGCAACTCTGCAGGATAAGGTGAGGGACTAGTGATTTATACTGAAATCTTTTCTTCGGTTCTTGAAAAAAATCCTTATCATCTGATCTTTTGGTGGGGTCATTCATTAGATCTGGTATAGCTTGTGAATTATACCCCATGTCAGAATGAGATTAATAAAAAAGTTTACTGAAAAACAGTTTGCAGGTCTTTAGCCAGTGGACCCACTTGTCCATTTGAACATGTCTGTAAGCAGACTGTTGCCTTCAGGACTTCAAAAGTGAGTTGTTGGTCTAGTGGAGATGCGGATCAAATTGTCTCTGTCTTCCTAACACATGTTTACCAAGAAGTAAATGCTTTTCATTTTTCTTTTTCTCCTGTAAAACCTAACAGAACAGGTAATGTCTGCTTTCTGATTTGGCGCTATAATGCATCATTCATAAGAGCAAGGCCCAGGTAATGTGGCTGAAGTACACGGACCTCTCTCACCTGTGTTAATGCTCCCTGCTCATTGATGTGACCCTGCCAGGAGTCTATTCATTTTTGTGGCAGGTCAAAAAGAGCTGCCTGTTTTTTTTTTCTTAGATCAAATCTATCTGGAATTTAAGAGTCAAGAGAGAGCTTGTGTGCCTTACTTTTTACTTTGTGTAAATGGATGTTAGTTATGCACGGTGGCAATATATGCCACCACAAAATATGTGACTTTGGCATAATGATTATTTTGAGCTAAGGGCACTTAAAAAAGCAGCAGATGCAAGAAAGGCATTCTAATGTCCTCTTTTATTCCTGAAAACAGGAGATAAAAACTCCTATATGGAAGATGTCCTCCTTGAACAGCAGAAATAAACATTCTTTGACAGAGTCAAAGCTGTGAGAATTCTGTACAAACAAATTGTGTTAAAATAATTATTGTCTTCCTTTAGCTCCTCCATAAATTTTAGTTACTTTTCCACCATTGCCTCTCTTTGTTCAACCTGATATAAAATATCAATATGTAGGTGTTGCCATTTCTTTGGGCCTTCCTTTCAGTATGAGGTCTCTTGTGTCACATAAAATATTTGTAAATTTGTATGCTTTTCTCCTGTTAATCTGCCTTATGCCAGATGAATTCTCAGGCCCAGCTGAAAAGCCCTAAGAGTGTAGAGGTAAAAACTTGCCTCTCCTACAGTTATACACCATGTTTGCATTTTTTATTTCCAATTTTTCAGGGAATGACAACTTCTAGGATGTAAATAATTATATAACTGCCTGAGACTCTGAGAAAATTATAAGCAAAACTTACTTCAAGATGCATTTATTGAGTGCATAGCCCTGTGTTGCAAATGATATTAGCTAAAAAATAATTTCATAACTTGTTCCCTGCCCTATCAATACTTATGATTTTAGGGGAAAGATAGAGTTGGACATAAAACAGAGAAAATCAATAAATATTTTATTAACAACCGTGACACTGAAGAACTTTTGGAAACAGTTTTCTTTACTGGAAGTAGAGGTCTATTTGGTAGCATCTATTTACTATAACAATACTTTGTTTGCATGTGATTAACCAAAATAGTGAATTTTAAACTATCTCTTAATTTGATTTTTAGAGGTTATAGGAAAATGGGTATGATACACATGAATACGAAGTATTTCCAAACAAATATACAAACCATTCTAACAAACAAAAATAAGGAAAAAAATAGTATACAACTTTGTGTGGTTAATATACACATTGAGCTAAACCTCCTTGTGCCCTTACGTGGGAAGGTGACTTATAGCAATTCAAATGGTTGCTCTGTGAGCTTTAGTTTTGTCATTTGTAAAACAGGGGCGATGTATCTTAATGCTCCTTTTAACTCTGTGATTCAAGATGTAATCCCTGTCAGGCACTAGAGAAGCAAAAAAGGAAATGCTCTTATCTTATCTACTACTTAATAAGATAGGAAAATATCCTCAACATTTAAGAGGAAATTTAAGTAACCTGGGTTAAAATAGCCCAGGCCCCCACCAGTGATATGTTTAGTACTTATGAACCAGGAAATTCAACGAAGCAATTTGATAAACTGATATTTTTATTGAATTTATTTATCATGCAATCATTTCCTCTGGACTTTCTTCTTATCTTAAATAACTCACATAACTCAGAAAATCAGAAATAGCCATCATGTCTTCAAGTGGCTCTTTACCCACTTGCCTAGAAGGTATACTGCAGGAAGCTGTGGGAAATTAAATTGGAAAAGAAAGTTCAGGCCATTTCATGAAGGGTAAGAAAGTGAGGGTAAGAATTGTATTCTTTAGGCAATGGGGAGTCTTTAAAGGTTTCTTAGCGGGAGAGTAGCTTGTTTTGAACTGTAGAACGTTAATTTGACATTGGTGTCTAAAATTCACTGGATGGGGAACAAACAGGAGTTAGACACTTATTTTAATTGTCCAGATGAGAGGCAATGAGTGTGTGAACAAGGATGGTGGCAGTGGGAAAGGAGAGGAGGGAATGTGGCAAGGAACACCACTTAGGCTGATTGAATAGGGCGGGTTGGCTAATTAGATATGAGACATATGGGAGGGGCAGGAGTCAGATGTTACCTGGCTAGGGACATAAAAATGGTGTTTAAACTGGAAAGGAAAAAAGAAATAGTTAAGAGCCTTTAAAACTGTGAAACTAGAATCATTAAGAAAAAGTATTTGGGGCTTCCCTGGTGGTGCAGTGGTTAAGAATCCACCTGCCAATGCAGGGGATGCGGGTTTGAGCCCTGGTCCGGGAAAATCCCACATGTCGTGGAGCAACTAAGCCTGCGCGCCACAACTACTGAGCCTGCTCTCTAGAGCCCGTGAGCCACAACTACTGAGCCTGTGCACCATAACTACTGAAGCCTGTGTGCCTAGAGCCCGTGCTCTGCCACAAGAGAAGCCACTGTGATGAGAAGCCCGTGCACCGCAACGAAGAGTAGCCCGCACTCGCCACAACTAGAGAAAGCCCGTGTGCAGCAACGAAGACCCAACACAGCCCAAAATAAATAAACAATTAATTTAAAAAATACTATAAAAAAAGGAAAAGTATTTTGTTAACTTAAATAAATTTGTATCAATGGGTCTAGAAAAATCATATCCCAGGGTAATAATAACAACAACTATGAATTTTCAGGGAAATGTGTCAGATATGTGGTATTCAGCATATTGCGTATAAGACTTACAATGTCTCTTGAAGGTAGATATGATTATTTTAATTTTAAAAATTAAGAAACAAAGCTCCTAGATGTAAAGAAATTTTCCCAAGCATTAACCACCTTATTAGTGACTGAACAATAAGTAAAATACAGATCTGTCTGATTTAAAGATCTGTCTTTTTTCTGTATGCTATGTGAACTCTCTTGAAAAGACTTACAGATTTGTTACCTGTAGTTTAAAAAAAATTGTAATGATGAAACTAACTATGCTAAATTTTGCTAAATTATTAGCATTTTGCTCATATTATGACAAACTCTGCTAAATCATTCATATATTAAAAAAGATATAGCATATATCTACGTAGACTTATTTTAATGTTTTGCCATATTTGTTTCAGTTTTTGTCCTTTTAAGAATTAGATCCACTGAATGCCTTTCAGTCCACAATTTTAATTTCTATTTGTCCTTGCAAATAACCAGCAAGTAATTTCATTATTCTTGGTTTACTGATGAATAAACTGAAGTCTTGTGGTAAAGTAAGTAGCTTGAAGTTCTATAGACAGTACCAAAGCTGGAGCTAGTTCGGCTTGGGAGGGTATCTTTTTTTAATACTACACCAGTCTGTTTTGGAAATCTATCAAAAGCCTAGAAATGGACAGATATTTCAAATATCCCAAGAGAGGGAAATTTGAATCCCAGAAACTAAAGTTCATAAGCTTGATATTGATCCAGACATTGAAATTGATTATTAAATAGTTTAGGAACAGTTATAAAAGAAAGAAGGAACCATTAAAGGTCAACACTGGTTTTTTAAAGATAGGTAATGCTAAATCTGGTTTCATAAAGACAGACTGGTTAAGGAGATGAATGCTATGATATATTTTTATTACATACTATACAATTATGGATAAGATAATAACATATAGACTTACTTATGACAAAATTGGCTGAATTTATACTCAGACTGTATAGTAATTAAAGTTCAATGTTTTCCTGAAAGAAGTGCTCCGGTGCTGGGTCCCATAAGTCTAGTCTGGTCCTCTTCTTTAAAATTTTAATCTACAGCAGTAGTTCTCAATGTTTTTATACTTGTGGCACACTTTCAAATCTAGAATTTTTAATAGTATGATTGAAATAATTGACAGCCATAGTTACTGGGCTTATCTCTCGGCCACTCTTTTCCCCCAGCTCTTTGTTAGTAGACTTATTAGAATAGAACTGTTGAATGTTGGCTGCATTCTACTTTCATATGCACATGTGAAGCAACATTTTTGTATGTTCTGGTTCTCTGGTGCCTGCTTGATATTACCTTATACCTCTTAGTGCTGCATGAAAATGTGTACATGCTTTATCAGTTCTGCCCTCTCAGCTCAGTGCTCCATATGACAGGTATATAGAGCTGTTTTTCAGCCTGTTTATTGCAAAAACAAATTTTTAGTGGTCAACATTTTTGGTGGCACACTTATGAAAACTTCATGTTACCCTGGTGTAGTAATTCTCATTGACTGAGAACTACTGATCTATGAAATGGGTAAGGTCACAGAATAGAAAGTATGTGCACTTATAGATGGCAGGAGATAATAGGGCTACTTAAAATTCTTCAGTGAGGGGAGCAAATTATGGGTTCTCATAAGATGCACACACACGCACACATACTGAGCAAAATTTAAGTCATTTAGATACTGGATGGGTTATAAGCTAGTTATGTGAAAAAATTTGCCTATTAAAATATAGTGTGATATAAATTTCTGTTACTGGAAGTAGAAGTCTCAATCAAGTGATAAAGAAATCTCACATGCCATAGGGATTTGATCTAGGGCACGTACTTTATTTGAAATTTCAGCAAGTTGAAAATATGCCTGGATGAAAAAGCCACAAATGCAAGCCACAGGTATGATTTTAAATTTTCCAGTAGCCGTATTAAAAAAAGTAACAGGAAACAGATGAAATTAACTTTAGTAATGTGTATTACTTAGTGTAATATATTCAAAACATTATTTCAACATGTAATCCATTAAAATATATAGTTTTAAAGTTTATTTTATTTATTTACTTTTGGCTGCGTTGGGTCTTTGTTGCTGCACGCGGGCTTTTCTCTGCTTGCGGCGAGCGGGGGCTACTCTTCGTTGCGGTGCACGGGCTTCTCATTGCGGTGGGTTCTCTTGTTGTGGAGCACGGACTCTACGTGCGTGGGCTTCAGCAGTTGTGGCACGTGGGCTCAGTAGTTGTGGCTCATGGGCTCTAGAGCACAGGCTAGAGTGCAGGCTCAGTAGTTGTGGCACAGGGGGAGTAGTTGCTCCATGGCATGTTGGATCTTCCCGGACCAGGGCTTGAACCCGTGTCCCCTGCGTTGGCAGGTGGATTCTTAACCACTGTGCCATCAGGGAAGCCCTGCTGGCGGATTCTTAACCACTGCGCCACCACGGAAGTCCCCATTAAAATATTAATAAGGTATTTTACACACTTTGTACTAAGTCTTTCAAATCTGGTGTGTATTGTATATTTACAGCACATCTCAATTTTGACCAATTACATTTCAAGTGCTCAATAACTATCTTTCATCTAGTGCAAACTGTCAACTGAAAGAGAAACACCCACGGTAAGAGTTGTGAGTTTCAGTTTTATTCAGGAAGCTTACCGAGTATTATAGCCTGGGAAACAGCCTCTCAGCTCTGAGGAACTGCTCTGAAGAGGTAGGGGAGGAGCCAGGATATATAAATAAACATGTAAGTCTTTATCAGCTCAAAATTTCTCAAATCAATACAAGTTTCAGAAGAAATAGAGGAATAGAAACACAAATAAAGCACAAACTGTACATTAATAATACATGCTTATAAATTGCCCACCATAAGGTCAAGCAAGTAGGAAACAGAACCACTGAAATTCTACACGATAAATGACTATAAGCAGAACAAGGAAAGCAGAATAAGTAGAAAAATTTTAAGCACATTTCAGTAAATGTACGTTTAAAGATAAGAAGATGGAAGCTCTACATGGAGTTTGGATGTGGTGAGAATAATTGTTGACTCCACTTCACTAGTCTTGGTAGTGAAAGAAGAATGCTGAAATCTTAGATTGTGATTTTATAGGGTCTCACTAATCATATTTACATAAAAGTAGTTTTTGTGATATTCCTATTAAGTAAGATGATAGGAACTTTATCTATGGATGTGTTTTTCCTGAGAGTTCTAAAACCATTTAATGCCCTGATTTAAATTCAAAATTGTACTGACAATTTCTCACTTTATTGGGAATCACTTTGCTTAAACTTCATTAAGAGCCTTTAAAGGAAAATAGGACCTCTGTAAACACACAGGCCAGTATTCTTTATTAGTTCTTTACTTGCATCATTTAATGAGATTTACAGAACTCTCATATATTACAAAATGCACTTAGGCAGGCAATTTTAAAGAAGGATAGTTTGGTTCCTGAGTCTTACTCTTATATTTAAAATCATGCAATAAAATGCAGGGAGGAACTAAAAATATGTGTTTATTAAGATGATTAGAGTTTTTAAGGTTTTATTTCACTTTAATTTTATTTCTACCATTATAGTATGGTATCATTGATGAACTCAGCAAATAGTATAATGGTGTTGACATGTAGAAGTAATTTCCCCAGGGACTTTATATCACCTCAAACTAAAATTCAGTAGGATATTAGCTCTTTGCTCAAGCCACTAAAGTGGAACTGTTTCATGCAAGGTGACAGTACTGTTGTCTCCATAGTGATTTTTAGGATGTTCATTCAGTAGGGAGCTAGGACCATAAACCTTGTGTCTCTATTTACACATCCAGAATTTACCTTTTTTACTTCATTTTTTACCATTAGCACCTTAGTCCAAACTACCATCATTTCCCTCTTAGATTAGCCCAATCAGTGCCTAACTAGACTGTCTCCTGTGTGCCGCCCTACAGTCTATTATCTACACACTACCTAGAATGTCACTTTTCTGCTTAAAACCACCAGCGGCTTCTTTCCATTGCATTTAGAATGAAATCCAGACTCCATATCCTGGCCCCTCCCTTCTGCCTCCCTGCTCCATTATGCTCCAGTCATAATGTCCTTATTTTGGTTGCTTAGGCAAAACTGACTTCATTTCTGCCTCAGGAATTTTGCACGGGGATGTTCTTCCTCTGATCTTCCGATGACTGGTTCTTTGTCATTCCTGTCTCAGTTTAAAATGCATATTCCTCAGGGACCCCTCCCCTAACTAACCTGTCTGAGGTGGTCTCCCAGTCACTTTCTACTAAATCTCTACTTAGCCTTTATATTTTCTGGAAAAAAATTTCTTTGGTGTGTGTTTTGAGTATACATACATATACATAAATTATCTCTATATCATCTCTCTGTATAAATGTATATATAGTTTTCTTTTAGCCTGACTTAAAATATCACCCCATGGAATCTATCTTGTTCACCACTGTGTCTACAGTATCTAGAAAAGGGTCAGGGACATAACAGATTCTCCATAAATACTGAATCAATGGATGGCTAAGAGCATCAGATTTGATATCAGATGGGCTTGGGATAAATTCCCAGGTCTTCTTACTCGCTGTATGATATTGGGTATTGCTCAGCTTCACTAATACTGTTCTGATATTACTAAATTAAGATAATAATCATGTCTATCTTTAGGGTCATTACCCGTCCCCCCAACCAAAAAAATAGTAAATCATAATTGTGGCTTTTGACTTTTACTACCCGTGCCATATCCATCTCTGTTTTGGTAGCCGTGGCCCTCTAGGGGTGTCTGGGTTAGCTTAATACAGTAAAGATACAAATGGCCTGTAGAATGTGATTTGTTTTCCTTTCTCTCTCTCTCTTTCTCTTTTTTTTTTCCCCAAAACAGGGAAGCTGGTTTGACCCAGGCCACTTAAGGCCCTGTTCTGGGAAGATAAACAGGCCCTCTGTGTGGGTAGATCTCCCAGGTGTCTCTCATCAGTGGACTCCCGGTACTACCTGTGATGGCCAGGCAAAGGAGTTTACGGGAGATTTAGGAATTCGCAGCTCTGTTTAGGAGCGGGATGGATCCTGGCAGCCCGGCGTGTCTCGGAGAAGCCCCCACCTGTGGCCAGTTTATTCTGACGTGGCTAGAGCACGGGGATCTATCCGCAGAAGCCTTGATGCTGAGTCAGCGTCGTTTGCGCAAGCGCAGCATCTTTGGCGTCGACGCACCTGCTTTTCATTAGCACCTCTCCGCCTGTTATATACTGCCTGGTAGCAGCCACCAGTCAGTCTTTCTGGGCGAGCAGTTCTCTGCAGTGCATCGTGGCAGCCGTTAGACCGCATGTGGCCCTGCTGTCCTTATGGAACTTGGGGCCTGTCTGACAATCTTGATTCGCAGCTGTCTCCCACCTCTTGCAGCCCTGGTCAGGCCTCTAATGGCTTCGGAAATCCTGCGAATTCTGGCTTCAGGGGCATTAGCAACTCTGTCCTGGGTTGGACGCGGACAGCCGGTGTGTCGCCCTGAAGTCCCCACCTGTGCCCCAGCCTACCCCTACACGCCTGGACCTGGGACTGTTCCCGAGGAGCCTGGAAGCAGAGTGACACAGCACGCGCCGGTGGAGTTCGCTCTGCTCACCGAACGTCAGGCACCAGGACCTTTAGCTCTGCATGGACATGGGCTGCCCACGCCCAGCAGGCCATCTTCCTGGGCCAGCGGTTCCCCGGAAAGCACGCCTGATACAGGACCGTGAAGGTCGTTTGAGCCAGACCAGTTTGGCCCTGTTCTGGGAAGATATACAGGCCGTCTGCGGGACCCAGGTCTCCCAGGTGTCTCTCAGCGGACTCCCCTGCACGGCCCAGGACGAGGGTAAGGAGTTCCGGTGAGAGCTGGCTTCAGGGGAATTAGCAACTCTGTTTAGGAGTGGGAAGGACGCTGGTAGCCCGATCTGCCCCCCAGAAACCTCCGCTTGTTCCCTATCTCTACATGGTTCAGGCCCAGAGACGGATCCCGGGAGCCTGGATGCTGAGTCAGCAAGGTACGTGCATGCGCATTTCTCTCCTCTGCACCTGCGCCGGTTGTCGTGCTCTCTAGGCTTGTTGGGTAATCTGCCCGCCTTTGCCCACCAGGCCGTCTTTCTGAGGCTAACGCTCTGCTACGCACCCACCCCCCACCCCGCAGTACGACATTGATGAGGTTTGAACGGTGGTAACCCTCAGCCCTCGTATGGTACGTCTGTCCTTATGGGACTTGGGCTGATCAAAAAAACAAAACAAAAAAACTTTATTTTTTAGAGCAGTTTTAGCTTCACAGTGAAATTGAGTGGAAAATAGAGTTCTAATATGCCCTTTACCTCCGCAGAAGCACAACCTCTCCCACTGTTCTTCGTTTTACAATTGTAAAAATGGTGGAAATTTGCATAGAAATCCTGAGAACCTATACAAAAACTATTGCGTCATTAGCGGAAATACCAGACTATAAAAATCCAATGAAATTCTGTGATGACTAAGTTGAACAGAGAAAAATGAAATAGAAAAGAAATAAGAGCAAGACCTTAAAGGACTTTATTTTTAAATTTTAATTGAAGTATAGTTGATTTACAATATTGTGTTAATTTCTGCTGTACAGCAAAGTGATTCGGTTATACATACATATATATTCTTTTTCATATTCTTTTCTGTTATGGTTTATCACAGAATATTCAATATAGTTCCCTGTGCTCTACAGTAGGACCTCCTTGTTTATCCATTCCATATATAATAGTTTGCATCTGCTACTCCCAAACTCCCAGTCCATCCCTCACCCCCCTTAGCAACCACAAGTCTGTTCTCTGTGTCTGAAGACACTAAAGGACTATATAAATAGAAGTACTGGATGCAAACACTTTAAATCAAAGTGGAAAAATATGTTCCAATTAGCACCGTAATGAATTTGGCTATGCATTTCCAGATGCAAGTACCTTTTTCTTCATTAGCTGAATTGTGTCCCTCATAGTCAAAAGGTGATAGTTCCAAAATTTATCTTTAACACCACTAACAAGTTATGGGTACACGTTTTGACTAAATATACTTTAATAGATACTTCTCAGGTTTCACTATTTAGTCAAATGATAACATGTTGTTCTAAGCAGTTTGATCATTGGGTGGTTTGATCATGAGGTTTTTAATTGTTTACTAAAAAATTAATCATATTTTCGGCATTTTATTAATATCTAAGAACATTTAGAATATTATTTTTAGCAGACACAGATTTCTAATTCCATAAAATGTACCAAAATTATAATCTGAATTAATCTGTAGATAAGGAATCTACAGTTCAACTAATTTATAGCTAGTTTAATATCAAATGTGTGACTAAAGCCCTAAATTGAGTGTTGTTCCTGAGGTTAATTTTTAGAGTTGCACTCTTTGTGGATGTTATGGAATAAAAATACTGGCCTTGATTTCTTATACTATCACCTTAGAAGAAACGATGAAGGATTGGAGTCCAAATGCTACCATTTTTTTTTTTTTTTCAGTTGAAATGAGAAAATGTCAATCGATTTCTATTTAAGTAGATGGCAACTGAATTCTGGCTCACTGCTTTATGCTAAAAGGTTCCCTTAGTTCTAACTAATTACAGATCCTGTTAGATAGTCAAGTGTGTTTAATGGTATCCTTTACATTTCTTTTAATTCCTGTATTAGAATTGGCAATGTTATGCTGAAGTAAGAAAGCGCTCCAAAAATCTCAGTGGCTTGACGCTAGTTTTTTTCTTGCTAATACTTCATGTCCAACACGAGCCAGCAGGGGGCTCTGCTCACCTCCATGTTAATAGGCAGAAACGTGTCAGCATCATCAAAGCAAGATCAGGTGCACAGGATGGCGCCAGACAGGGGTACACAGCTGAGTGCAATCTAGGTGCTCTGAGACTAATGAAAGAGTCAAATCGGGTGTGTAAAATGATTAATGCAGTTGAATTTGGACTAAAAGGTGGGTTAAGTCAGAGAAGAAGGGTTGATATTGGGTAATCAGAATAAGACAGGACTTATTGGACTATCTGGGACACTGGAACAGGTGGGGTGTAGTCATCTGGTTGATGTTGACAGAAGGAAAGTAGGCAAACAACGCCACACTAAGCCTGACGGTAAATTGTACAGCTCCCAAAGGGCAATTCATGCAATTGAAGGCTTGCTGTTCAAATGGTGTATTTGAAAGGGGTACTTAGTAATCAACCAGTACATAACACTCAGGGTGGGATGTTTTATCTTTTTCAGGATGTAGTCATTAGAGGAAAAGACGTGCTTTTTTGGGGTTCGTGTGTTATTAGCTCATCAAATTTGACTCAAGCAGCAGAACCACTGCCTTAGAGTGAATAAGGAACTTCCATGGGAGGTGACTAGGAGTTGAATTTCTCAAATTATTGGGGATGTGCTCATGGAAATGGCATTTGTTTGGATCTAGAACACTAGATAAAATTGAGAGACTTAGTAAGGTGAGGTGGGGTTGAGGGAATACATTTATCTTATAGAAGGAACATTTTGTTAATGTTAGAATTGAACTGTTGATGTTGATGCTTAAAACAATTGAGAGACATCTCAAACTGGATCAGAGTAATTATTACAGTCAAGGTGAGACATTATGCAGTCCATCTTTTTGAATTCTAAGTTTTTTTCCTCTTTGGTTTGTCTTATTACCTATAAAAGTGAATAAAGAACTTTGTTTTATATAAATATTATGGCATTATATAAAAACATTGAGCATGTAAGGTGGTGGCTTACTGTATTTCCAACTTTCTATGCTTAAACCTGTGTAACTACTAATTTTTTCAAACCATGTGATAGTTAATTGGAAGCAGAAGAGAGGATAGCAGAACCCATTGGAGAACATTCACTTTCTCTTGAGAGCAGTAGAACACAACTTGCACTTAACACTAGTGATGGAAACAGCACCATTATTGCCCTTTTGCTATTTGTAAGATGAAGGCTTTAATTATTAAATCTTTTAAATATCCTGCTCTTTGAGCATACTCCTTCCCACAAAACAGGAAATGTTTGGTTCGTAAGAACTGCATCTTTATCATGGTATTATTACATCTGTGGCTTTTAGCATAAGGATTTCTTAATGAGGCTTTTTCATTGTGTAAACTTTTATTTTAAAATTGGACTACGTTAATGTGATCACTTGGTCTGGTTTTAAATTTTAACTTTTTCATTCAGTAACTTTTCATAGTACTGATACATACTGAATTTTCTCCATATCTTTTCAGAACACAGTTTCTTTGGTGTGCATCATTAATAAATTGGCTTTTCAGTAATGGGTAGAAAATATTTAATTTTGCTCCATTTCATGTTTCTAATAATTATTTAAGATTGGTATGTCAGGTTGGAATGTTTCAAAATTGGCATAATCACAAGATTATATCATTAATGAATTTTTAGTATATGTACGTCCTTGAAAAGAAGACTTCATTATGTTGACACGTTAGGTATTTTGTACATCATCATTTTATATATATATCACATTCCATGATATGTTTTAAAATACAATATCGTATTTCCTTACCTATATTAAGCTGCTTTAAAAGTTTTACTGGTAGTGTTTTAACAGATATTTAACTCTATTTTATTATCAAACATGGAGCATAAATCATTTTCATAGGTATTTAAACATTTAATAAAATGCAACAGACCTCCACATCTATAACTAAGGTTTTTGGGGAAGGCTAGTGTTACGTGAGATAACGTGCACCTGTGCTGTCAATCGGGAACGTTCCTTGTTTAACTCTAGAGACTGGAGACGCAGATGATTACGTGACCCAGAGACCCCACTGCAGGCGTGTTTACCACCTCCATCCAGACAAATGATTACAGGCTTCATCAAGCTTTGAAGGAACTACAGAGGAGAGTTTCAAAATCTGGTCCTTGATGCATGAAAACCCTGAATATTTTCAGCACATATATTTCAGTTTTGTACAGAATATTAATGTGATGGTAAGAAGAATTGTAAATTGGCAGTAAAATGAAGTTATTTCCAACAATTTTAATTTAAATTGGAGTCTGTGGTGTTGTAGGTGTTTTACTTTTTTTTTTTCATGGTTATGACTAGTATTGTCTCACCACTTAGAACAGAAATTGGAATATGAGGAAAAGCATATGGGGAGGGTAAGAAGGTAATGGATTTGAAGGCGATGGGCATAGCTGTTAAACTGGATTCATCTGGAGTTCCATTATATGTGGTGCTTCCATCTTCCCTCGCTCTCTATCATCTATACATTGTTAGGAATCAACTTCATGGCAACCCTTCCAGGAAGCCTTCCATGACCTTCAAGAGTGGGTTAGGGTTTGTGATTATATAAAACCATAAGCATTTTGTATTTCCCCCATCCTACATAGCTCTTAACACTCAGAGTATTGTATTATAATTTCTAGCTTTCCAGATGTATGCTTCCTTAGACAGGAATTTTATCTGACTCACTAGCACTAACTTCGTGGTGGTTGTGTAATAATTGATCAATGAATGAATGGTTATCACTTAGCTTGGAAGAACTGATTGGACTGTGTGTACTGGACTGCAGTATATTTGGCTTCAAAGAAGGGTAACATTGGGGAAAAAAGGAAATATGGCTGGATATTCAAAGTCAGAACATTTGGAAAATTTTTATGCTTGTGTATTTTAGAGCGGTCAAATGTTTTCTTGACCAGATCAGGATTTGAATTCCAATTCTGGTACTTACGTGGCATCTACATCTATGTGCCGTTGGCAAGCTTCCTAACCTCTCTGGACATCAGTTTCTGCATATGTGAAAAGTAGGCCCTTAACTTGATTTCCAGGCTTTCTTTGCACATGTATCCTATTATTATATGAATAGCAACTTGATATCCGTGACAGGGCTAGTGAGCTTCTTGAGGTGAGGGTGGGTATTGCCTTGTTTTGTCAAATGTCAATAAGCTCTAGTGGAAGCAGATAACATTGAGAACCTTCCATATTTGTGGCAAAAGGAATGTTGCTTATTCCATATTATTACCACCAGATGCAGAAATGGAAATTGATTGAGTTGCTTCACATAGCTCTTAGGACTTTAGGAAGAAGAAATTCCAATATGAAATGAATTACAGACCAAGCTAGAATGGGGTTACTATTTACTATAGATAAACCACCATTGGACAAGTAAAAGGTGAATTAGGTGTAACTGCTCCTGTAACAAAGAGAGCCAGTAAAAAGTTACTATTAAAGAACAAATACAGTCCTACCTCAGTATACCAAAATCCATGGATGCTCAAGTCTTATAAGTAGCCCTCAGTATCTGTGGATCTTCATCCACACATTAATCAACTGCAGATGATAGTAATAGTGTGTAATCTGCAGCTGGTTGAATCTGAGGTTGCAGAGCCTGTGGATACCAAGGGCCAGTGTACATTATTTTCTTTCCCTCACAGTCGTCCTGGAACGGTATGGGGAAGTTATCTTCCACTCAGTCATTCAGGGAAATCAGGTTCCTTTCAAGTCAGTGCACTATTCTAGGGTATGTAGTCATCTGTTTTGATTAAAGATGGGTTGCTGTGAATTCTTGGTTTCAGTTGAGGCATGTGTGGGATGGGATGTGGCTGGGGAGAGATGAATGCAGGGAAGCCCATGTGCGATGTTTTAAAGTCAAGGCCTGGAAATGGCACATTTTCTTGTTACATTCCATACTTAGAAGCAAGGGGATTTGGAGGATGTAGTTGGTCCCCAGCTATGTTTCCAGGAAGAAGGGGAGAATAGACTTTGATGGATAATTTAAAATCTCTACCAGTTTTATGACTTTCAGTAATTAGAAGAGAAATGGTCAAATGCATCAAAGATACAGTTTGAATCATCATTGATTTTTAAAAACTTAAACATATCCATCATCAAATTACAAATGCATAATTCCATGGCTAAATATGTTTATAGCATACCCATACAGTAGAATGCTATGTAGCTCTTAAAATGCTTTTGTAAAAGAATAGTTAATACAATTGCAATGAGTACGCCATATGTAGTTAATTTAAACTAACAAGATAAAGAAAAAGCTATATAATAAAATAATTTTTATAAAAACATTGTTTGGATAGGTAAAGATTAGAAAAATGAAGTTCAGTGTTATCTTTTTTTGAGGCTTAAACAATTTAATTTTGCATACTCTTTTTAAAGTCATCTAAAATTTTTTTTCAGATATTTTGTTAGTCTATGATTTAAGACGTGGCGACTGTCTTAACCCTAAAGCAGCAGAGTGTGTCATTTCTCTTCTTGCTTTTATGCATTTGTCGAGAAATAACCTTGTTTTCATCTGCTAGTCAGATCTAGTTTGTTGGATGGAGCACAAAGTATGGAAACAGAAGATCTCATTTTGAATCTTGACTCTCATACTTGATACACATGTTCTTGGAAAAATCCTTTAACCTGACTGATTGCCCATTTTCATGTCAGGTCAATTCAATGGGGCTAAAAGTACGCACCATATGGAGTTGTTAAGAGCAGTAAGTAAGATAACAGGTGTGAAAGAATTTTATAAATGGTTAATCTGTGTTAGGTATTGGTACTAATACTGCTAGAAATTAAATTGATGTAGCAAATATTTAAATGGAAGTTGACTGAATTTGGCTCATTCATATTGGCTCACATGCCCTAATTAATTATAATAAGGCAATAAATAAAGTTATTCTTATAGATTCAAATAACTATAAGATAACTTGTTTAACCAGGCTGGTGGTGGGACCATTTAAAGTTCTTCTAGTAACACTGTTGTGTCCAACTTCCAAAGAAATGGCTAGTGGTCCTAAAGTTCACTTTTAAAACAAGCTAACAGTATTCTGATAAAGCTTTTCTATATATAATTTTAAGGTAAGCTTTTAAAAAAGTTTATAAATAACATGACAACGAAGTACAACGATGCAAATCATTTAGCCCTCCTGGAAAATCCATAACAGCACCGTGTTTTTAATTAAATATAACTCACATGTAATGCATCGCACAGATCTGAAGTATGAAATTTGATAAGATTTACAAATGCATAGAACCATGTAGCCCACATCTTATAAAGATACAGAATATTTCCATTTTCATTACTTCAGAAAGTTCCCCTGTGCCTTCCTCCAGTCAACATCCCCATGTGCAGCCACTGTGATTATTCTTATTATAATAGGTGATTTTACTTACTCGAACTTTAGAAATGGAATCATACAATATGTACATTTTTGTGTCAGATTTCTTTTGCTTAACAAAACGTTTTGGTGATTCACCAATATAGTTTTATAAACCTGTTGTTTATTCAGTGTTTAATGATAGAATTTAAGTCATTTATTTTGTGTCTGCTTTTTTTTCTATTCGTGTTTTCTAAATTTTCTCCATTGATCGTATATTTATTTGAGTAATAAAAGTTCAATAAAAGTATTAACAAGCGAGAATTCTGTGCCCAGGAGAAGTTAAATTTAGCTACACTCAACTTCAGCTGTTGATTCTGATAGAATTAGTGATCTATTTGGTCAATTAGGTAGACTTATAGTCTCTCAAACAAAATAACCCAGAAAACTTGGCAGGTAGAAAGGAATGGTAATTGTGACTTACAGTCCTCTTTCAATGATACAAGAGCTGTTCTCACAGTAAAGCAAATGCATATTGTAACATTCTTGTATAAAGTCTTATCACAAAGCCCATAAAAGCACGTAAATGTTTTACTTTCCAAAATCAGTGAAGCAAAATGTCAAATGATAAGCCCTTTTTTCTTATCTAAATGGTTCAGTTAGTTAAATTCAGCTGCTCATTATCTACCTGCCCTGACTTTGATTCCAGATTAGTTTTGGTCACAATCAAATTAAACAAGGGAGCAAACTTTTCATCATGGGAACTGCTCACCTTTCCCCAATAAAGGGATATTTTACTTTTAGGGGCCATTTTTCTACATGACAAGTAGACATTTTAATTCCTATTTTTTAATTAAGTTGAGTTCATTTCATTTGTAAACCAAAATTGAAAAGAGATTTTAAGAAGGGAAGCCTTGATATTACCATGAGTATTCTCATCTTTTATTGCCAGGTTGTGATATAAGTACACATTAGGGGTGTATGTAGAAACACATATGTCAATCACCTTGGAAATAAGATAATCTGATCTGTAACCCAGTTAGTTATTGGCCCTTCTCTTGTTAAAGGAAACTGTCCTTAAACCTATGGGTATAACCGGAAGGTTTGTTGTGGATTCTTTCTTGCCCGTGTAATACCTGGAATGTCGTCATGGTGCACTGTCAGTGGGCATTAGCTGTGGGTCACCTCTAGTAGCGCTGATCACCACCCAGAGATCTGAGTCATTGCTTACTACTTTTGGCAAGCGGCTGTTCTTTGCTAGATCCAGGAGATAGGGTGGGCCAGCCTTTCCTATATTTTTGGCTCGTAATTGCTTTAGTCTCCCAGCCCGGCTTTTGGGATGCACTAAATCTTGGCTTTAGTCTTGTCTCAGTGTCTGCACGAACCTGCTATATGGCTTAGCTTTTGGGAAACTAACTGCATATGTATTTTAATATCATAGAAATGTTATTGGTGGCACATACACATGGTGAGGACTGTGAAGGATATGGGAAGCCTCCCATGTTTATGCACACTTTTCAGTTGGGTGTTCAGAAAGAAAAAACAGCTTAAAACATACTCCAGAATTACTGGTCATAGCTAGAGAGGTAATGGCCCTCTTTTATCATTATTCTTCAGCCATAGACAAACTGCATGATACGCAAGAAATTTCAGAACTGCCTTATGATATTCAAATAATTTGGAATAACTGTAATTACATGTAAAAAAAACAAAAGCAAAAAATTGCTTGAGACAAATAGCTTTAATACTGTACTTTGCAGTTAAAATTACTTGTATAGCTATGAACTAATTGGTTAACTAATACCAGTATAGACATATGAACAATCAATACTGGCCTAAGAGAAAATGGTTCCTTTTACCAGAACTTGCTGAAATTTCTTGCGAGGGCAGGTATTTTGTTACATAATGCTTGCTTGATCCTCCTACTGTTCTACTCCAGGAAAACTGGTAAAATGGGTATATGTGCAGTGAAAGCTGACTTGCAGGTGGAAATTTGGAGACAGTTTTATTATCTTGAAACTCAAGTTTATATCTCCATTGCCACATTTTTCTTTTTGGGGTTTAAGGACAAATTTTTCACAAAAATGTTTGTGTGAAACATTAAGGGCCTGCAAATATATCAGAAATAAAAATAAGTTAGGGTCTTAAATTTGCTTCTGCAAATAGTCCACATCTTCTGCAAGCAGTACACAAATCTTTGGTTTGGGGATTACATCAATAAAATTGTAACATCACTATATTAGTTAGGGTTCTCCAGAGAAACAGAACCAATAGGAGATCTGTATCTATATCTCTATACCTGTATCTCTCTATATCCCCCCTCTACAAATATCATATGTGATTTATTGTAAAGAATTGACCTGTGGTAATGGAGGTGGGCAAGTCCCAAGGACTGCAGTGTGACTCAGCAAGTTGGAGACCTAGGAGAGATGATAGTTTAGTTCCAGTCCAAGCCTGAAGGCATGAGAACCAGGAGAGTCAATGGTGGTGTTCCCGCTCAAAGACTGGCAGGCTTGAGACCCAGGAACAGCCAGTGTTTCAGTTAAAATAGGACGGCAGGAAAAAAGTTGATGTCCTGGTTTGCAAGCAATCAAGTAAAAGGTATTTGTTGTTACCTGGGGGAGGTTGAGCCTTTTTATTCTCTTCAGGCCTTCAACTGACTGAGGCTCACCCGCCTTGTGGTGGGGGGGCAGTATGCATTACTCAGACTTCCAATTTAAATATTAACCGTATCCAAAAATACCCTCACAGAAACATCCAGAATAATCTTGACCAAATATCTGGGGACCCCATGGCCCAGTCAAGTTGATACACAAAATTATTCAGCATAATCACCATCAACGTTTGGTTCAGGAGGTGAAGAGGAGACACTAGAAGAAAAGAATTCTTAAGAACTTAGTGCCGACATAATAGCAGCAACAGGAAACAATAGAGGCAGAACTGATATATTTCACTTATTCCACTCACCGTGGTTGGACGTGAGCTTTGACTTAGTGTTGCAAATGTGCAGTTTAGGGGCTGCAGAAGCCATTAGCTGGTCATTGTGCTGAGGTTTTTTTCCTTTCTCTTTAGTGCTAAACTTTAAAAAATCTAACCTGTTATATTTTAGAACAGTCCATTGTATTATAATGGTAATAGTATAGTATAGCCTATAGTCAAATATTTCACAATTTTTGCATGTAAATTAAGATGTTTAGTTGATCCTTGAACAACAGGGGTTTGTTGTGTGGGTCCACTTACATGATGATTTTTAAAAATAGGTGGGAAAATATTTGAGTTTTGACAATTCAAAAACTCAGAGATGAACCATGTAGCCTAGAAATATCAAAAAAATTAAGATATTTCGTGAATACATAAAATATATGTAGTTACTAGTCTGTTTTATCATTTACTGCCATAAATTATACACAAATTTATTGTAAAAAGTTAAAATTTATCAAAATTTATGCACACACACCATACATGGTGTCATTTGCAGTTGAGAGAAATGTAAACAAATGTAAAGATGAAGTATTATAACTGCATAAAATTTACTGAAGTACACACTGTGCTACTGTAATAATTTCGTAGCCACCTTCTGTTGCTGCTGTGGTGAGCTCAAATGTTGCAGGTATTCACTTAAATGCCACGTGATGCTGATCGTCTCTGCCTGAGCAGTTTCTCTCTCCAGTAAATTGTGTATCCCAGTAAAAAGTGATCTCTTGCAGTTCTCACGTATTTTTCATCACATTTAGTGCAATGCCATAAACCTACTAATACCGTGGGACCCATACAGAGTGCCACTAGTGATACTGGAAGTGCTCCCAAGAAGCAGAGAAAAGTCATGACATTACAAGAAGTTGAATTGCTTGATAGGTACCACAGATTAAGATCTACAGCTGCAGCTGCCCGCCATTTCAAGAGAAGTGAATCCAGCATAAGGACCATGTTTAAAAAAAAAAATTCAGGAATCTGTTGTTGCACTATGGGTGCAGATGCAAAAACTTACAGCTTTTGGAAACATTTTAAAATTTTGTATTGAAAATGCAGCTTAACTTTTATGTGGGTGTAGGAGTGCTACAAGAAAGGCATTCCTATAGACTCTAAAATGATTCAAGAAAACGTGAAGTCATTATATAGCAACTTGAAGCAAGAAGGAAGGAAGGGTCGATAGCTGGAGAATTTAATGCAAGCAAAAGGTGGTTTGATAATTTTAGAAAGAGGTTTGGCTTAAATGTCAAGATAGCAGGAGAAGCAGCTTTCTGCCAACCAAGAGGCAGCAGACGAGTTCCCAGATGCCATTAAGAAAATCACTGACAAAGAATATCTGCATGAACACGTTTTTAATGCAGATGAAAGCACCCTATTCTGGAAAAAAAAATACCACAAGGACATTTATTAGCAAGGAAGAGAAGCAAGTACCGGGATTTAAGGCAGGAAGGGATAGTCTAACTCTGCTGTTTCATGTGAATGCAGTAGGGTTTATGGTCAGGACTGCCCTTATACAAAGCTGCTTACCCCTGAGCCTTGAAGGGAAAAGAAACACCAGCTGCTAGTCTTTTGATTGTGCAAGAAGGCCTGGACAACGAGAACCCTTTTTTTCTGAATTGGTTCTGTCGATGCTTTGTTTCTGAAGTCAGGAAGTACCATGCCAGTAAGGGACAGCCTTTTAAAGTTTATTTTGTTTTTTTTTGATATTGGACGGTGCCCCTGGCTACCTAGAATCCCATGAGTTCAACACTGAAGATATTGGAGTGGTTTACTTGCCCCCAGACACAATGTCTTTAATTCAGCCTCTAGATCAGGAGGTCATAAGAACCTTTAAGGCTTATTACACACATTACTCTATGGAAAGGATTGTAAACACTATGGAAGAGAACCTCGATAGACAGGACATCATGGAAGTCTGGAAGGATCACATCATTGAAGATGCCATTGTTGTATAGAAAAAGCTATAAAAGTTATCAAGAACTACCATATGATCCAGCAATTCCACTCCTGGGTATTTACCAAAGAAAATGAAAACACTAATTCAAAAAGATACATGCACCCAATGTTCATAGAAGCACTATTTACAATAGCCAAGACATGGAAGCAACCTAAGTGTCCGTCAACAGATGAATGGATAAAGAAGATATGATATATATACCCAGTGTAATATTACTCAGCTATAAAAAAAAAATTCTGCCATTTGGAACAACATGGATGGACCTAGAGAGCATTATGCTTAGTGAAATAAGAGAAAAGACAAATACGTGTCACTTCATATGTGGAATCTAAAAAATAAAACAAATGAATGTATATAACTGAATGTGTAAAGCAAACTGACTCACAGATATAAAGAACAAACTAGTGGTTACCAGTGGGGAGAGAGAGGAGGAGGAGCAAGATACGGGTATGGGATTAAGATAAACTACAGACAAGCAACAAGGCTATATTGACCAGCACAGGGAAACATAGCCATTATTTTATAATAACTTAAAAAACCCTGCTTATTGTACTTGAAAGTCTTATATATCCACAAATGAAAAGCAAATGTTTGTTAATCTGGGGTATACTTCTGTGTATTGAAAACTGTCATGGTACCGTTAACCCAACTAACATCTGTCTTCCCCCATTCAACAGAGCAGCAGCACAGATTTAGGGGAGCTAATAAATGATAGAGTAACAATCTGGAAACTGTCTAAAAGGAAATGATTTCTAGCAGGTGAACAACTTTCCTAGTTATACAAATTTGGAGGTGTTTATGTAATATTTTTTAAAAGCATGGAAATCTTTTAAAAATGTACAGTTTTCTTTGTAATTGCCAAATTATTTGGATTTTCCTTAGAAAATCTTTGCCTCTTTGTTTTTCTTCCCATGAATTACTTCCAAATTTCTTAATAGAAAGTGACGAAATAGAAAGCAATGGCTAAAATACTATTTGCTTCATAAGTAATAATTTTAATCAAGTGTGAGGAAATTATACGCAGTATATCTGAATCTTATAAGCAATTTAAGATACGATGTGTCATCTTTCAAAGCAGCTCCTGAAAGACAGGCAAATTAATAAAACTGTTGAAAAGCTAAAAAAAAGAATAATATTTTAAACAGCACTCAACTTGAGAAATATCATTGCTATCTGGCAATTTTGGGTGGGTAAAAATTTACCAATCATTCAGAAAATGCCTTATTGCTTAAATTTGTTTATGTGTGATTTCTGTTTCCCAATTTGAAACTAATGATACAAGAAAGCTATTTGACATGAATGAAGCCATTATACTACAAAAATAAAAATTGAAGGTGTTTTCAAAGTAGGAGTTTCAAATACATTTAATGTATTTAAAAATATAATTCTACCATTCCACAAACTTTTTGATTATGCTTGATATAGCTAGATTCTTAGACTACTTCATTTAAAAGAGTGTGGTGTTCCTCAACACTTGGGGCATTTGTCCTTTTTACGTAGTATGTCAATGATTAAATTGGGCTCCTCCAGGCATCAGAGTTTAGAAAAAGTTCTTGTAGTGGAAGGGGAATGGTGTTAGTAGTGGTTTTTCTGTGATTCCTTCTTCTAAGAGAAGACTAGACCATAGATAGGACATTGGCGGTGGGTGAGAATGGTGTAACTGTATTTGTAGTCTGAAGTTTATCTTGTATGACGGAAGCAAGTATCTAAAGGTCTGCCTCTCTTCTTCTTAACTAAGGCTCAGAGAAAGCTGAGACATGGTAGAGTGAATTTTCAGTCATTTTCAAAGTTCACTCTGAAAGCAACCCTTAAAGATTCTGAGGATGTGTGTCTAGGGCTATTCTGCGTGAGAGAGCAAATAACAGCACTGGTCTTTATGTCCTCCTGTCATTACTTCAACAAGAAGTTCTGTGGGTTTTTTTTTTTTTTAATGTCTTGTACATTGGGATTCTGTATAAGTTTTGTTTGAAGAAAATGTTCTTGAGCTAAAAGAAGTCGTTTGAAAATCATTAAACTGAGATTTCTTTTTAAAGAAGTCTCTTCTCAAATATCCTGTGCCCGTGATTTCTGTAATTTAAAATCATTAGGATTAAAATCTACATTTGTTTGGGAAGAGATGAGGATTGGGTTAGGGGGAGGTATCACATCAGAAATTCTTGGCTCAGGTGCTTAGTCCAATCAGATTGCTTTCCTAACGTCCATTTTAGGTCCACAGGAGGAGAAAGGGGGGAGTTTTGTGGAAAAGCGAAAAAAGATGTAACTGTGGAGCATATGACATGGAAGATAGGGAGGCCCAAGGGACTCACACTGAGCAAAATTTTGATAGCCAAGGAGCAATTTGAAGGCATTTAATTCTTGTGGAGTAACAGAGAGAGGAAGAGAAGGTATTAGTACTACACAGGTTAAATTAGGGACTAAAAATAAAAATTAACTTTAAAATTGGGCTTTGTATTGGCTGCTGTCCTGTGTTTTTGGTATGTCTAGAGTGGTGCGGGTATTTTTTTTTTTTTTTTTTTGCTGCTCCACGCAGCTTGAACCTGGGCCATGGCAGTGAAAGTGCTGTGGTGCTGAGTCCTAACCATTGGACTGCCAGGGAACTCCCAGGAGTGGTGTGGTCTTGAATGAGAAGCCCAGGGCTACATGTCAAGATTGGATTCAAGACTAGCTGGAAGAGTAACTGAAGAGTCTTTCTGCTACAAAATGTGTGCCTGTGCTCATGTGCAACATAAAGATAGTTGTGACTGAGGTCCTGGGTTAAAATCAGCTGATCAAGTACTTGAGTGCAAATAAAATTCCATTTTCTATCCTTGGCATTTTTGACATTTTCTCATTTGGGAAAAACCAGTGATATTTTGTGTATAAAAATGAGAAATCCACATGCATATTCCAAAATTGTTTATTGTAAAAAATAATTATGGCCTAATCTTTGCAATACGTGTCAGTAGGGTTCTCTGTCTCAGAAAAAAATCAATTGGTTAAATTGATGTCTAATTTACTTTGTGTTAGAATTTAGGCTGAACCTGAAAATGAGACTTTGAGCCTTTCAGGTTATATGATACAGAGTGAATATCAGGAGTACAGGCTGAGAAAACAGCTTTATCCCATGCATTCTCTTACTTCTTGAGAACTTGGGCAATGTTGCATCCTTGTACTCTAAGCCCTTCTGCACATTAGGATAGTAATGCCCACTCTCGGACATACCTCTTGGGCACTGTATATTTATGAAAAGCTTTTCTATTCATCTGATGTAATTAAATTCAGTTTCCCCACACATGTCAACTGTTTAAGGTGCAGCCTCTCTGTAAATTTATATTGACTTAGCTCTTGAAGGGTTGGCAGGCCCGCATGGAGTAAACCACATTTTCTCACAGAAGGCAGTTATATGACCTCTCTACCAAGGTCTGACAATTGGATTGAATGTGGATGCTGAACTTTGCACCTAAGAGGGGTATCATCTGAAGAGAAAGCCACTAGGAGCCATGCGAGGGACACGGTTCATTTAATCAAATATTTTGCAAAGCCTGTACACCTCCACCAAGGCTGGTAGGTTTTATCTGACTCATTGAAGCAGCAAATACTTCTCACCTCTCCAGCAGGCATCAGCTTTGCTGAAACACATGAATGTTTTCTCTCCATCTTTGAGCTCTGTTTCCTCTTCAGTGAAATCTTGATGACACTGAAGCAGTTGAGGCAGATCTTTGGCTCCTTCTGCTGTGAGATTTATGTGTGAATTTGAGGACTCAGGTTCTTTAGGTGACTCTAACAAATTCTTTTAAACTACGTTAAGGAGGAAGAAAAACAAGCTGATGAGTTTTAACACTTTTGTCAATACAGTATGCTACAGGAAAACTTTATCATTACAATAAGAATCTGTCAGCATTTTGTTCTTTGGTAAGAAAAAGAAAAAAGGGTCCTTAGTCCTTACTGGCCCTCCTCCATATAACATTTTGTTGTATATTAATTTTAGGTACTTCTAATGAAATTACTGTTTTTATGAAAATAATTTTTAAAAATGAAAATGCCGTATTATGATTTACATGACTTAGGTTTAGAAGGCTGGATAAAACCCCCTCATAAGTCTTCTTAGTTGGAAGCATTTCTGCCCCAGGCAGATGAGGCTGTATAGCCCTACTACTTCTTTGGGATTCTGGGAAGTGTAGTCCAGAAGTTCCGTGTAGTGGATAATACTTCCTTTTCAGTAGACTGACTGTGGCCTTTGTAGTCCTGGGGCTGAGAAAGTAATAGCCCCCAGGTTCTGAATGTTTCTTCTGAATATTTATTATATACCAAGCACTGCGCTATGTACTTTTCACGTAATCCTCACAAGAAACCCAAGTGTGACATCTAAGTGTATATTAATTTTTTTACATACAGATTCTATTTCACTTGTAGTGATAAGTCTGTTCAGGTTATTTCTTCTTAATTCAGTTTTGGTAGGCTGTATGTTTATAGAAACTTGTTCATTTCTAGGTTGTCCAGTTTGTTGGCATATAACTGTTCATCATATTCTCTATGATTTTTTTGTATTTCTGTGGGATCAGTTATTATTTATCCTCTTTCATTTTTTATTTTGTTTATTTGGGTTCTCTCATTTTTCTTGGTGGACCTAGTTAGAGGTTTGTTGATTTTGTTTATCCTTTCAAAAAACCAGCTCTTGGTTTCATTTTTTTTTTTTTTTTTTTTTTTTTGTGGTACGTGGCCTCTCACTGCTGTGGCCTCTCCCGCTGTGGAGCACAGGCTCCGGACGCACAGGCTCAGCAGCCATGGTTCATGGGCCCAGCTTCTCCGCGGCATGTGGGATCTTCCTGGACCGGGGCACGAGCCCGTGTCCCCTGCATTGGCAGGCGGACTCTCAACCACTGCGCCACCAGGGAAGCCCAGTTGTCTAATTTTGATTGGCTCCTCTTTATAGTTTCTAGTTCTTTGTTACAGTGACCTGCATTTCTGCTGCTAGTCTTAATTCAGTATTTTTATTACCTTCTTTTTGAACTCAGGGTCTGTTAGAATGGAGAGGTCTGTTTTATCATTTGTTCTTTTTGGGGATTTCTCTTGTTCTTTTAATTGGGAGTGGTTCCTCTGCTTTTTCATTTTACTTAATGTTTCTTATGAATTTAGGAGAAACAGTTATCTACTGTGGTCTTGAAGGGCTGTTTTTATGTTGGAGCACCCCTGTGTTGCCTGTGCGAATCCAGTATTTTTGGTGCAAGGGTTGTTTTGGGTATGGGTGCCAGATGTGTCTTCCTCAGTGTGTGCTGACCGTTACCCCCTTGAACAGGGTGTGTGATTGGGGTTGTGATCAGAGCCTGCACTGAATGTTGGATGGGGCCTCCTCTTTGCTCTGTGGTTGTCATAGCCCTGTTGGGGGCAGGGTCTGCTCTTCCCAGTTGTTGGAATAGAAGCCGTCAGATTAGGTTCTAAGCTGTGGTGTGAGGTAGGTGGGACTGGAATGCTCCTGCTGGGAATGGAGCTACTGTGTATTCCTCCCCAGGAGCTGTCCACCAGGACATGTGCTCTGTGATGTCACGTGCCACCTGTTGTGTGCACTGACCAAGCCTGCTGCTGCTGCTGCTGCTGCTGGACCTGCCTCAGCTGTGGGAACACTGGTAATTGGCTTGGATGTCCCTCAAGTGCTGTGCTCACAAGGTGCTGCTGTAAACCTCCTGAAGCTGTGCCCTGCACCTGCTGTGGGAGTGCCAATAATCAGCTCAGATTTCAGCCCCACCTCAGCTTTGTGGGCAACCTGCCAGCACTTGAGTGCTCCCAGAGCTCTAGTGGTGGAGCTGTACTCCCTGTGAGCAGGCTGGAACGTGACTGCTATGGTTAGGCCACACCCCTCCCTTCCTGTGTGCACTGACAGTAGGGCTTCTGTGGTGGACCCAGGCTACATGCTGTGTACACCCCCAGTTGAAGCCCAGACCACACTCCAGGCCTCTTGGACTTCTCTGCACAGCCAAATGGAGTCCTATCCCCAGGTCTGTCCACTGAAGCCTGAGTTTCAGCACCCAGCCTCTGCACATACCAGCAGATGTGCCTCTTGGGCTGGGAAGTACAGTGATGTGACAAGGACTTTCTGAGCTCTCTCTCTGCCCTGCCTGCCACAAGCCATCTGCCTCACTCTCTTGTGAGCCTCTGAAGCTCCTTGTCTATCCCAGCTGACCTCCCAGCCAGTGAAGGAGGTTTCCAGTGTGAGGGAACCTTTCCTCTTTCACAGCTCCCTTGTAGGGGTGCCAGTCCCATCCTGATTCCTCTTTTTTTTTTTTCTTTCATATTACCTGGTTATGTGGTGATCTGTCTTGCGGTTTTGGTTGTATGAGATCTGCCAGCATTCAGTAGGTATTCTGTGAGAATTGTTCCACATGTAGATGGATTCACCTCCTCCCACAAATGCATCAGAAATATATGTCCTTAAGGCTTCCCTGGTGGCACAGTGGTTAAGAATCCGCCTGCCAATGCAGGGGACATGGGTTCAAGCCCTGGTCTGGGAAGATCCCATATGCCGTGGAGCAACTAAGCCTGTGTGCCACAACTACTGAGCCTGTGCTCTAGAGCCTGCAAGTCACAACTACTGAGCCTGCATGCCACAACTACTGAAGCCCGTGCGCCTAGAGCCTGTGCTCCACAACAAGAGAAGCCACCGCAATGAGAAGCCCATGCACTGCAACCAAGAGTAGCCCCCGCTTGCCACAACTAGAGAAAGCCCATGTGCAGCAACGAAGACCCAACACAGCCAAAAATAAATAAATTTATATTAAAAAAATGTTCTACTCCACCATCTTGATCTCCCAGCCCAACTTGTTTCTTAAAACACTTAATAATTTTGGCTTGTCGATAATCTGGCTAATACTGGGCTCCATGTATAGGAGGATAAAACTGCTAAAATGAACCACACCAGTATGGTAATGGCAATTCTTTCATCATTTTGTGTTTCAAAATTTATTTCACCTTAATACTGCAAAGCGTCACATTCTTATCACCTTTTATTCAGTTCCATCATAAAAGATATTCAAGGAGTTTTAAGAGAGATTATTTTAATTTAATCCTATGTAGTTATTTTCAAGATCAATAAATAAATATTTTTCTCTCCCTCTCTGTTGATACTTCTTGTGGAAAGATAGAAGAGTTCCTGTTACTCAGTATGTTGGATAAGGTGTCCTTTGTCAAAATGCTAAACTTATCCTCATAGGCCAATGATCCTTAACGAGGGGCAATGTGAAAATTTTGGGTGAGTGATTACTGAGGTCCTATATAATCTTGACATTCCATGAGACCCACCATTTCATATGCTGAAAACATTTTCATGCAAATCAAACTTTGACCTTGCATTTGATGACAGAACTTTCCATGCATTTTAATGATCATTTAAAGAACTCAATACAGATGGCAGAAAGGATGGTACTTTTTTCCCTAGAAAAGCTGGACTTTGTATAATGATGTATATTAAACAGTGAGGGAAGCAGATGTTACTTCAATATAGTTTCTTGCATGAATACAAGACACATGTATTTCGTCATGCTTACAAAAAGGTATGAGGGGATGACTAAGTTGCCTGCTACAAATAGATACCAAACTGAAATTTATTTCAGAGAATTTGCTTCTTGTATTCGTCCTTTTGAATGCTGACACCATTGTATTGCTGTGGAGAAACCATGAAAGAACGATATGAGCAAACAGTTGGTGTGAATAACGTTCTGTTTTTATTAATAAGCAACAAGTGTTTATTAAAAATCGCCTTTGAATTTTTAATCTGAAATGAGGGACTTTTTAAAATGATTCCTTCAAACAAACCATTTCAATTTTTTTTACTGCTGCCTTGGCAATTACTATGCCAGTAACACGAAATGATTTTCTTTAAATCCCAGAGGTTCTTAGAAGCACCTGCTGAAGGGTTGGCCTGACGGCTCCTGTTCTGGTATGATAAGTCACTAACAAAGATACTACATCACAGTGCTAAAGATACACACGTGGGTTTTCTGCTGACTGTCTAATCTAAGGAAAACAATGCACCTCCCTAGAAGAATTCATTAATAAACCATCACGTCAGCCTTTTAGAGATCATTTGACAGTTACTTTAAAATCAGCTGTAATTAGAAAGGTGAGATGGCATGACTCTGCATAGCCAAATTTGACGTCATGTGTTATTGATGCTGAAATCATGAGTTGTGAGATGAATAGTCATAGGCTTCATAGGCACAGCTACATACGGAAACGGTTGTTGTTCCCCCTCCCCGCCCCCCTTGAGGTTTTACTGTTAAACATGAAAATACATTGTTGAGTAGGAGGACAATTTTATTTTTGTTAAAATAGATTATTTGAGGGGCTCCCCTGGTGGCGCAGTGGTTGAGAGTCTGCCTGCCGATGCAGGGGACGCAGGTTCGTGCACCGGTCTGGGAAGATCCCACATGCCGTGGAGCGGCTGGGCCCGTGAGCCATGGCCACTGAGCCTGCGCGTCCGGAGCCTGTGCTCCGCAATGGGAGAGGCCACGACAGTGAGAGGCCCGCGGACCGCAAGAAAAAGAAAAAGAAAAAAAAAAAAAAAAAAAAGATTATTTGAGATACTTTGAGCTGAGATAAGAGGATGAGTACTTGATGCTATTACTTTATCATCAGCAACTAACTATTGGAAACCCAGAGAAGAGGCTTATGAGTATATGAACATGAGTTGGCCCTAAAGAACATGTTAATTTCTTCATGAAGGCACCTCAAGGTCCTGGAAGGTTGCCTGGTTTGTTTGACAAATGCTTAGATTCGATAGAATAAGATTCCTTCTAAAATGTTTCATAAATTTCCTGAGCACTGCTTTAAAATAATTTAACTCATTTAATAGCCTTAGATAATAAGTTTTGTTTTTATTTTCACTTCAAATTAAATATTGGTATAAGAACATTCTATCTTTGAGCAATCATTTGCCTTCTTGGTCATTATAAATCTATACTGCCCTGTATGATTTCTCCTTTGAACTTGCAAATTATGGCTTGCATAAAGTTTTTCAGCAAGTTTCTTTCTTTTTTCTTTTTTTTTTAGAATATCAGAAGTTTAGCACTAGAAGAGAGTTTAGTGATCATGAAACACTGTCCTTATTTCCAATGTGAATAAACAAGGGTGAGGTAGATTGAGCTACATGCCTCAGGTTACACACCCAGCAAGTAATATTCATGAGCTTCAGGATTAACAAATGTATGAGTCTCAAACAAGTATGGGACCAGTCCTGGTGTGGATAAAATAGTTCTTAGACTAGTTTATTCTGGTGTGATTTGCTCTTAGTTTTCCCAGGCCTCTCATTCTGGCAGTCATGTCCTTCTGTTGTTTTCTCTTTTTATCTTAAAAACTATTCTTGTAGGTCCTTTCACCTGTATCTGAAACATGGAATTTAGATTCAGATTGCCTAGGTATAAATGTTGGCTCTGCCACCTTCTGGCTGTGTGACCTAGGGCAAATTACTAAACTTCTCTGTGCCTCAGTTTCCTCATATGCAAAATGGAAATAATGATAGATATGAAGACTATATAGAATATTTCATATAAAACATTTAGTACAGACTTTGCTCATAGTAGATAACTGGCAATGGTAACTGTGATAACTGTTTTTATTATTATCATCACTTTCAAAATGGCACCTTATAGGTATCTCAGATTCCTTATTTTCTGTGAAGTCTGCATCTTCTACATTTCCAAGTGTGGCTGGTGGAAATGTGATATACACAGGGGTCAGTAGTGACTCCAGCTCTTTTCTCAGTTCTCTGCCATGATCCAACAGTCACTTAATGAATAGATGTTGTTGATTTTAAACTAATAAATATCTCAATTCTATCCTTACTTCTCCAATGGTACTGCTACTGCCTCATCCAGATCCTCATTGGTTCTTTTTTTTTTTTTAGTTTTAAGAATACAACTGAAAAATTTTATTTATATTTCATATTTATAAAAATTTGTTATAAAGGTTGCTCATAGATCACAAAATCAACTCAAGATATCTGAATTTGGTTTTATTAATAAATAAAACTGATTTATTGATATTCATAGAACCACAGACAAAGCTGTAAACAAGGCCTATGTACAAAACAGAATTCATCAAACACAGGCCTTGGACCTACTGCCTAATTGCCTAGGATGTGTCGTATTTCTTCCCACTTAAAAACGTGCAAAGGCTTGAGTCAAGGTTCACACTCACCTTGGTCATGTGTAATAATCCTGTTTATTTTTCAGTGTCCCTGGAAACATTGCAGTGGGTGGCGGTCTCCATTGCCTCTTGACGCTGGCTACATTCCAGCTCTTCCTTTAGCTCCATTCCAAGGACTGATACATAAATTCCCACATGTCTTTGTAAACACAGTTATTTTCTTTGTTTACGTCTACTTTTATATAAATTCCTCATCATGTAAATATTTCCCTTACAAAGAAGTCACCAAAATAAAGGGATGCTTGAGGTTGCTTCAGTGTTAAATCTGGAAAAAGTAAAGCAGACTTGTTTTTACTGTTTTGATGAGCCTTATTTTATAAAAATATATATGGTACTGTCACAAAGTTGGGTTTAGAAATAAATTACCCAAACAATAAGGCATTTACATTTCTCTCAGAAATGAGAGCTGTAAGTACTGCTCCTGTTGCTGGGTTTGAACTTGTACTTTCCAATAATCTGTTGTGAAAAATTTAAGTCACTGAGCAGATGAAGGAAGTTTAAACTTGTTTCACTGTCAAGTTTTGAATTCCCCGTGGAAGATAAACCACTGTGTCATGTTACCCACTGCAATACTCAGTAAATAGTATGATCTAGAAACATGGTTCTTAGTATTTTCTGAACTTCCCTGTGTAGTGTCTTCAGGTCTTCACGGAACTTCAGGACAGTTGAAGGGAAAGTTCAGAATAAGTAGAAGACAGTTATTTTGTGCATAGCTTCATTTCCCTAATGTTGCTTTACGTTAAGACATTGCTCCTCTCAGGCAAGGCTTTAAAAGCAACACGATCCTGCTTGTTCACTAAAAATGAAAAAAGAAAGTTAACTAAAGACTATTATACTATACATGTAGAGATATAAGAAAGTACTAATGATGAAAAGAAATCACTTCAAGCAGACTCAGGAGATGTGTTCAGTAAGAAAAGCTTTGGGGTGTTTTATCTCATCTGTTGTACAGAAGACATGCTTCTTCTCTTTTCATCTTTAGATTTTACATGCAAGCTTCACAGTGGGGAGGCACTTTTGAGGAAGACCAAGGGTAAGGGTACCACCCAAGGCCAAGGGTACCACCAACCATTGGCCCTATGCAGCCGAAAGCAGTTTAGTTAAGCCTCGTTCCTTTTCTTCAGGGATGCATTGTTTTTACTGAAAGCTTTAAAAAAATCAAATAGCTATCATTCTTTTATTTCTTTGTGTCAAAATTTAGTGGTGACATGACTGGAAAAGTACTGGGAAAATCTAAGCATTGAATATATAGAGTTAAGCCCAACGGGGTACTGGACCAGGGTATATGGTTAGGCAGCTGGCGACCAACTTTTCCAGCAGATTGCTTTCCACGTGAGGAATTTCATTTCATTTTATTTTAAAATTTCTTCCAGGTTTGTTGAAAGATAATTGACATATAACATCGTATAAGTTTAAGGTGTACAATGTGTTGATATGATACACTTACATATTATGAAATAATTACCATCATAGCATTAACTAACACCTCCGTCACATTGAACATTACCATTTCTCTTTTGTGGCAAGAACATTTAAGATCTACTCTCTTAGCAACTTTCAAATATAAAATACAGTATTATTTAAAAATTTGTAAAAAGTTTCAGCTTTATTGAGGTATAATTGACATATTAAGTTATTTTATTATAATACAGTATTATTAACTGTAATTCCCATGCTGTATGTTAGATCCCCAGAATTTATTCATCAGATAACTGGAAGTTTGAACCCTTTAACCAATATCTCCCCATATCCCCCATTCCCGAGCCCCCGGCAACCACCATTCTAGTCTGTTTTCATGAGTTTGGCTGTTTTAGATTCTACCTATAAGTGACATCATATAGTATTTGTTTTTAATTGCCTACAACAATGTACTGAGGTATTATTAGCTGTGTGGGTTGACTTTTCACAGAAACATTTGTGAGAAACTTCTGTCACACCGTCAGTTTGACAATATTCAATGTATTAGTAAAAACAAAAAAGGTTCCCCCAAGACAGTTTCTTGAACTTTGGATGTTTTAGAGAGATTTTTGAACTTTTCTTGTCTCAGAAATTCCTTGGCATTTCACATGCTTCAAGAAGAGTTAAAGCCAGATGTTTCAAAATGGTCTTTCTCTGTGGTTCAGCTACTTGGTGTTTTGGGAATGAGCCTTTGGTCTTTGCATTTTGGGAGCATAGAATCTAAAAATTTAGAATCATTATGAAGGTTATTAGTAGCACTGGGATGAAAATGTGGGGCTTCTGGATGTATCTATTACAACTTCTCACCTGTTGCATTTCTGTAACTGAAGGATTTTGGGATATAGAATTTCAGTTTTTTGGATACCTTTGAGTTAGCTTATTAACCATTTCTTGACCTCATATTTTAGTCTCTGGCTTTTTCTTTTGAATCTTTGAATTACTTTCTTTTGAATGACTTCTTTTTGAAATCATTCCATCCTGGACTTCTGGGGGACAAACACAACTTGGTATAGGCAGCAGCATCTATCTCTTACTCACTTATGTGCAGAGCAGGTCCACGAGGTGCTGAATAGCCTGTTTCTACGTAATGGTCATGTTGGTCTTGAAGATTTATAAGTTCAGTGCTGGGTACATCACCCCTAGTGTAACGGCACGGAGTTTATTTGAAGAAAATATAATTTAAAAGTTCATGTTACATCAGGTTGAATGACCATGGCTTCAGGAGAAATTGCAGAGTTGGTGTCTAATGGGATGGTGGGAATGTACAAAGGCATATTTCTGGAGGTCATGACAGGTACTCCAGAGTTTATGGATTTAAGAGTGTGAGCTGATTCTGCATGACCTGCTCATCTCCTGTGATTTATGGTAGCTGAAATGTAGACAGGAGGTTGGCCTTGAACTATATTCAAAATATTGAATATAGTTCCCTGTGCTATACAGGAGGTCCTTGTTGTTTATCTATTTCATACAAAGTGGTGTGTATCTGTTAATCCCAAACTCCTAATTTATTCCTCCCCCACCCACTTTCCCCTTTGGTAACCATAAATATGTTTTCTTTTGTTTTTTATTCAGTATAATGCAATGAGATTTTATTTTATTTTTAACATCTATATTGGAGTAAAATTACTTTACTTTGTTGTTAGTTTCTGCTGTATAACAAAGTGAATCAGCTATACGTATACTTATATCCCCATATCCCCTCCCTCTTGCGTCTCCCTCCCACCCTCTGTATCCCACCCCTTTAGGTGGTCACAAAGCACTGAGCTGATCTCCCTGTGCTATGCAGCTGTTTCCCACTAGCTATCTATTTTACATTTGGTAGTGTATATATGTCCATGCCACTCTCTCACTTTGTCCCAGCTTACCCTTCCCCCCACATGTCCTTAAGTCCATTCTCTACGTCTGTGTCTTTATTCCTGTCCTGCCCCTAGGTTCTTCAGAACCTTTTTTTTTTTTTTTTAAGGTTCCATATATATGTGTTAGCATACAGTATTGGTTTTCTCTTTCTGACTTACTTCACTCTGTAGGACAGACTCTAGGTCCATCCACCTCACTACAAATAATTTCATTCCTTTTTATGGCTTAGTAACATTCCATTGTATATATGTGCCACATCTTTATCCATTCATCGGTTGATGGACACTTAGGCTGCTGCTATATCCTGGCTGTTGTAAATAGTGCTGCAAGGAACAATGTGTTACATGACTCTTTTTGAATTATGGTTTTCTCAGGGTATATGCCCAATAGTGGGATTGCTGAGTCATATGGTAGTTCTATTTTTAGTTTTCTAAGGAACTTCCATACTGTTCTCCATAGTGACTGTATCAATTTACATTCCCACCAACAGTGCAAGAGGGTTCCCTTTTCTCCACACCCTCTCCAGCATGTATTGTTTGTAGATTTTTTGATGATGGCCATTCTGACCGGTGTGAGGTGATACCTCATTGTAGTTTTGATTTGCATTTCTCTAATGATTAGTGATGTTGAGCATCCTTTCATGTGTTTGTTGGCAGTCTGTATATCTTCTTTGGAGGAATGTCTGTTTAGGTCTTCTGCCCATGTTTGGATGGGTTTGTTTGTTTTTTTGTTATTGAGCAATAATCTAATTTTTAAGATGAGGAACTGAGGTTTATGCATATTTAGTGTTTTTCTGTAGGTCGCAAAACCAGTATTGGCATAATCAGGATTTGAATACAGAGTGTCTCCTATTTGAAAGTCTTTTCTTTTCCCACTAGGAAATAAATTATTCATGCAAAAAATATCTGCTAACTTAAGATGTTATGGTAGATGGCACAGTCTTATTCAGTTTCTTTTTAGAAAAAATTACTGCTGATTCAAAACTTCCTCGTTAGTGAAAAAGTCAACAAAGTATCTGTCATCTGTGAGATGAAATACTAGCTTATGGGAACTGAATTCTGGGATTAGATACTTGTTTTTTAAATTTATCCTGATGTCTGTCACTGTAGAAGATAACCCTTCCTACAAAAAGTGGTTTTTATAGACTGGAAAGGTAGGAGCTGTAAAACAGCAAAATAGACATGCTCCGTGGGTAAGTTTGGCATATTTCATGTGAGATTTTCAATATAAATAGTACTTAAGGGCAGCAAACTATGACTGGCACATTACATGTTTTTAATGATTAAAAGACTGGAGGTTTTGGTCTCAAACAAATTAACATTGGAAGAAGGTATACTGAGCCTGATATTGTACATTTTGAGTAGCGTAGGAGATTGTGGCTGAGAAAAACCTGACCTGGAGAAACCACTTTCTCATTTTCCTCTTGTGTATGAGAGAGATGTGTTCTGACAGTGGAAAAAAAAGGTAATTTTGGAGGCTGTACTGGTGCTCTTAGATAAATCTTACTCATGTGGAAGGTTAATTTTGTTGCACCAAGGTCTGAAGTAAAATATTATGATGGACATGCATTTGTGAAGTATGGATGGGGAGGAGGCAGTGTCTACCATGAGCCAGACGTACCAAGTGCTTTATGTACAGTTTCTCATATTACTTTAATGGAAGTTTTAAAAAATGAGTCTGATACTTCAAATTATTTTTACCATTAAGCAAACTCAATATATCAGCGCCTACAAGGTTCTGGAAAAGCCTGCTGAATATTGATGAAGGTAAAGAAAGTTGAAGGGAGTTTCTGTGAAATTTAATCAAATGTCAAAAGAGTCCCCGGGGAGGAAAAATGGGAAATCACTGTTGCTGTTACCCTTCCAGGCCAGCAAGAAAAAGATATATAATTTTGGAATTAACTAACCTGTTGAGAATGGAGCCTGTGATTTTCAAGTGTTTATATAACCATTTATTTACAAGAAATCTTTGCAAATGTTCTCCCCTTAGATGATTGTTTTTCCCAATAATTTTGCAATGCCGTTGCTTCCTGTCAGTTTTTTAGACTGGTCACAGCAGAGGACTGCTGTCAGTAAAAGAAGAATTTATTTTTTGAATCAAACTTCCATCACAGCTCCTTTTGCTGACACTAGCTATCGATTGTGGCCTGAAGTGTTCACCCCTTCTTTTCTAAGTTCTTGCAGTCATTGCTTTCTGCTGTTAACGAGGCTAAATTCCATTTTGTTCCTTGTGCACAATGATCAGTGAAATACTACTCTGAATACTGAGCTTTTCTTCATGATTTTGTATTGTGAAATTCCCTGGCCTGTACTGTTTAGTCATTAGAGGATTACACATGTGGAGAAACTTGTTCATTGTGGATTATTTTTTTAATTGAAGCATATAGTTGATTTACAATATTATATTTCAGGTGTACAACCTAGTGATACAGTATTTTTATACATTATGCACAGTGCAAAACTATTACAATATTACTGACTATATTCCCTGTGCTGTACTTACTTATTTTATAGCTGGTAGTTGTACCTCTTAATCCTCTTAACCTACTTGGCACATCCCCCATTCCCCTCCATCTGGCAATGACTAGTTCTCTGTATCTGTGTCTTTTTCTATTATGTTATATTTGTATATTTGCTTTGTTTTTTTAGGTTCCACATATAAGTGAAAACATACAGTATTGTCTTTCTCTGTCTGACTTAGTTCACTTAGCATAGTATCCTCTAGGTCCATCCATGTTGTTGCAATTCTTTTTTATGGCTAATATTCCATTGTATGTATGTATGTGTACATAAATTCATACCCCCATTATCTTTATCCATTCATCTGTCAGTAGACACTTAGATGCTTCCATATCTTGGATATATTGTAAATAATGCTGCAGTGAACATTGGGATGCATCTGTCTTCTCAAATTAGTGTTTCCATTTTCTTTGGATAAATGCCCAGAAGTAGAATTACTGGATCAAAAGGTAGTTCTATTTTTAATTTTTTTAAAAATAAATTTATTTATTTATTTTTGTCTGCGTTGGGTCTTTGTTGCTGTGTGTGGGCTTTCTCTAGTTGCGGTGAATGTGGGCTACTCTTCGTTGTGGTGTGCAAGCTTCTCCTTGTGGTGGCTTCTCTTTGTTGCGGAACATGGGCTCTAGGTGCATGGGCTTCAGTGATTGTGCCACACAGGCTCAGTAGTTGTGGCTCGTGGGCTCTAGAGCACAGGCTCAGTAGTTGTAGTGCACGGGCTTAGTTGCTCTGCGGCACGTGGGATCGTCCCGGACCAGGGGTCGAACCCGTGTCCCCTGCATTGGCAGGCAGATTCTTAACCACTGTGCCACCAGGGAAGTCCTATTTTGAATTTTTTGAGGAACATCTGTACTGTTTTCCATAGTGGGTGCAACAACTTACATTCCCATTAACAGTGTATAAGGGTTACCTTTTCTCCACATCTCATCAACACTTACTTTTCTCTTTTTGATGACAACACTCATTCCTTTCCTCTGAGCCAAGCATCCTTCTGATTTTTTTCCATTAAAAAAATAGTATCACCTGGTTTAGCATATAAATGGAATTATATAGTGTATACCCTTTGAGGCTTCGGCAAGTTTTTTAGATTTATCTGCTCTGTTGCGTATATTGGTGTTTATTTCTCTTTCTTGCTGGATAGTATTCCACTGTATACCACATTCTCCTATTCATCCACCCCTGGGTCCTTTCTAGTTTTTGGCCATAATGAATAAAGCTGCTAAGAACATTACTGTTTAAGTCTGTTTGGGAGCATGTTCTCATTTCTCTTAGGAAAATATCTAAGACTGGAATTGTTGGGTCATAGGTTGGGGTATTTTTGTGTGTGTGTGTGTGTGTGTGTGTGTGAAACTGCCAGAACTTAAAAAAAGCTTGGATCATTTTTTAATCTCACTACCAAATTATGAAGATTTTCATTTCTCCACATTCTAGTTACCATTTAGTATTATCTGTCTTTTTAATTCTAGCCATTCTGATAGGTGTAGGTAGATATCATGGTTTTAATTTGTAGTTTCCCGGACACTAATGCTTTAAGCACTTCTTGTGCTTATTGGCTGTTCTTATATCATCTTTTGAAAAGTGCATATGTTTAAACAAGATTTGTTTCTTACATTTTCTGGATACTAGTTGTTTGTCATATAAATGTTTTGTAGACATTTTCGTTTGGTCTGTAATTTACCAATTTAATTTCTTAATGGTAGCTTGGAAGAGCAAAATCCTTTAATTTTGATGAAATTTATCTTTTTATATTTCTGCCTAAGAGAATTTACCAACTCCCATGATACAAAGATATCCTTCTGTGTTTTCTTCCAAAACCTTTATATATTTAGCTTTTAGGCTTAGGACTATGGTCTATCTCAGATTAATTTCTGTGTATGGTGGAAGGTAGGAGATGGACCATCATTGTGTTTTTCCATATGGATATCTAGTTGTTCTAGCACACTTTGTTGAAAAAAAAATGTCCTTTCCCCTTTGAATTGCTTTGTTTCCTTTTTTTAAAAAATTATCAAATTACAGTGTAAGTGTAATTTCTACTCTGTTCCGTTGATGTATTTTTCACTTTATGCCAATACCACATAATCTGAATATTCTAGTTTTATAGTAATTCTGAAGTCAAGTAGCCTAAGTCCTTTTTCAGCTGTTGTTCTTTTTTCAAAATCCTTTGGATTTTCTAGTTTTTTGCCATGCTATATAAATTATAGAATACATCTGTCAATTTCTGCATAAAAGCATGCTAGGAATATGATAGGGATTTTATTGACTCTAAAGATCTATTTGGGGAGAATTGATATCTAAACAGTATTGGATGTTTTTATCCACAAACATGGTTTATCTCTCCATTCATTTAAATTCTATTTAATCTGTTTTAGGTGGTGATTTATTTGGTTGTTCTCAAACTATAGCTCTGACTCTTGGACAGTGGAGTGGTTTAGTTATTAGTTCAGTTTCTTTAGCTTCTTGAAATCTACCCATGCGCGCATTCTTCAGAGGTTCACCAGAGAATGGGCAAAATTTATACAGAGAGTTTTGGGCCCCTGCTCTCTGGCTCTGTTTTCCAGTTTGCTTCTCTCACTTTTCAGTGGCTTTGGTGCTCTCAAATGCTGCCCCTGGTTCTTTAAGCTAGAAAGATGGTGGGTTTTCTATTGGGATCTTAGCTACCATGCATGGTGTTGACTGGGGCTGCTCAACTGAAAGCTCTGAAAGCAGGGAACTGACCCAGTGCTAGTCCCTTTTTTCAAATATCAGCTCTCCTAAAGAATGTGTATGTTTTTCTTAGCTTTCCAATATGTTCATGTAATTTTTTTTGTCTAGAGTTTATAGTTGTTATCTGTGAGAGTGTCACTTCTAGGAGTTGACTCAACCATTGCTGAGAGAAGAACCCAGTTAATTTAGTTTGGACATCTGGTTTTTAGCAGTGCATGAGGGCTTCTTTAATTTGTGACTTTAATGTTAAAAAAAGGATTACTAGTGAATCATTGAAGAGAAATTCTGTAATAAGAACTATGCATAGTTTACTGAGTCTATTAATTTTAGTAGAAATATGCATACAGTCATAATATGCAGTTCAGTTCTTTCTCAACTTCATAACCCAGTGAAAACCTTCAAGCTGAGGGTGGCTGTAGGAAAGACCTCTTTGTCATAATCTTTCTTCATTTGCCTGAATCTGCATTTAATATATTGCCTCTCTTCTATATTCTTCATCTTACCTTTACTATTACATATATTGTCTCAAGGATTTTAGTATTAATTTAAAAATTCCTTTGTTTCTCCATATGCTGCTGTTCAAAGGTTGCACCTAGGTACCAAGTCTTAAGAAACAATTTTTGTGGAGCATATTGCATTTTTTAAATTTAAGGTTTTTGAAACTAGCACATACTGCAACATTTCTATTGTATTTTCCTTGTATGTTTTGCTCTTTTGTATTTTTTTCCTTTATTCCTCTCTGACTCCATTACATTCCTTGACATACTGGTAGAAAGCAGAATTTAGTTTGAAAATCACCTCAAAATGACTCCTATCATATTCCTTTGATTATTGACTCTGATACTTTGTATGTTGTGAAATCAGACACCTTTCCTGACTTCACACATTTCAAGAATTGTGTATTTGTTCTCTATTATGAATAGATGCCACTTATTCCTAGATCAATGCTGTTTTTCTATTTCAAAAAATCTTTAAGTTTGAACTTCAGAAGTACCCTATTAACTTAATAGATCATTTCCTGGACCCTCAACTTCAGAGATTCTGATGCAGTAGATCTTGGATGAGGCCCTGGTATCTGGGTTTTCATAAAGTTACTGTCATCATAAGAATCTGTAGTATCTTACATCAAATTATCTGGTGCACTTTAACAAATGAGTGGGTGGTGGGCAGGTGCCACTGTGTTCCTGGTGTAGATGGAAAAAATAAAGGCATAGGGAAGAAGCACAACGAAGAGTTAAAGAACTTTACAGTTAGCAAATTCCATGTCTATTAATGGCTTCAGTTTCTTCCTCTGTAAAAGGGAGATTTTTCTTATCAAGCCATTGAAGGAATTAAATGAAATAATTTTGTTCCTAGTCCTTATTGTATGCAAACTAAAATTAAGTTCAGTAAATAGTAGAAAAAGCAGAAATGTGTTTTTATGCTCTGAATCATCTTTTATGAATATACTTGCTGAGATCTCACTTGGGACTCTGGGTGCTGGCCTTTATAGTGCCTTTTTCTTGGGTTGAATCTAGTGGCAGGAATTCCACCAAAGAGAGAAGTGCTGGGTCTTGTAATATCACCCTTAAGTGAGTATCTACTAACAGTATTCTGCACATAGCAGAGACTCAGAAATGTTTGTCGAGCAAATGTATCCTTCCTAAAAAACCAACCAAACAAAAAACCTTCGCCCTTCTTCTGGTTTTTGTTACACTAATAAGCCTCTCTGTGCAACACTTACCCTATTAGAAGAAAGAAATGAGGGTTCCAGTATTTTTGTATACTCATTGAGACAGTAAAACATTTTCACAAGTTGAGTAATTGGTTTTTAACAACTGGGTGCTACCTGCAATTTGATAGTGATTACTTGAAATGGATGATGTTTATACATGCAATGTTTCATGGAATTATGGAGGGGCCCTCTCACATAATAACCTGTGAAGTTTTCTTGGAAATCTTGAAAACACAGAATGAAGCTCCCACTTGAGCCCTTATATCACATCTCCTGGATGCTTCTCCTATAATGGTGTTCTTTGTTTTCAGGACCCCAAGCTCTACAGAAGATATTATGCCTCTTATTAACTCTTAATTCCACTCTTATACAATTCCTCATACCTGTTTAAATGCCTAGAGACATATCTTAGCAGCAAGACAAGCCCCATAGTTTTGATTTCTTGTTCCTTGTTTTACCTTTTAATTAGTCTTGATTTTTCATGCTATTCCCCAGTTTAAGAGCTACTAATAATTGCATTGTTAATTGAACACTTTCTATGTACCAGACACTGTGCTCAGTGCTTCACATTGCCTCACATAAAGCTCTCAATTTATTTATTTATTTTTAACATCTTTATTGGAGTAAAATTGCTTTACAATGTTGTGTTAGTTTCTGCTGTATAACAAAGTGAATCAGCTATATGCATACACATATCCCCATATCCTCTCCCTCTTGTGTCTCACTTCCACCCTCCCTATCCCACCCCTCTAGGTGGTCACAAAGCATTGAGCTGATCTCCCTGTGCTATGCGGCTGCTTCCCACTAGCTATCTATTTTACATTTGGGAGTGTATATATGTCCATGCCACTCTCTCACTTCGTCCCAGCTTACCCTTCCCCCTCCCCATGTCCTCAAGTCCATTCTCTACGTCTGCGTCTTTATTCCTGTCCTGCCCCTAGGTTCTTCAGAACCATTTTTTTTTTTAGATTCCATATATATGTGTTAGTATACAGTATTTGTTTTTCTCTTTCTGACTTACTTCACTCTGTATGACATTCTCTAGGTCCATCCATCTCACTACAAATAACTCAATTTTGTTTCTTTTTATGGCTGAGTAATATTCCATTGTATATATGTGCCACATCTTGTTTATCCATTCATCCGATGATGGACACTTAGGTTGCTTTCATGTCCCGGCTATTGTAAACAGTGCTGCAATGAACATTGGGGTACATGACTCTTTTTGAATTATGGTTTTCTCGGGGTATATGGCCAGTAGTGGGATTGCTGGGTCATATGGTAGTTCTATTTTTAGTTTTTTAAGGAACCTCCATACTGTTCTCCATAGTGGCTGTATCAATTTACATTCCCGCTAACAGTGTAGGAGGGTTCCCTTATCTCAACACCCTCTCCAGCATTTATTGTTTGTAGTTTTTTTTTTTGATGATGGCCATTCTGACTGGTGTGAGGTGATACCTCATTGTAGTTTTGATTTGCATTTCTCTAATGATTAGTGATGTTGAGCATCCTTTCATGTGTTTGTTGGCAATCTATATCTTCTTTGGAGAAATGTCTATTTAGGTCTTCTGCCCATTTTTGGGTTGGGTTGTTTTTTTGATATTGAGCTCCATGGGCTGCTTGTATATTTTGGAGATTAATCCTTTGTCAGTTGCTTCACTGGCAAATATTTTCTCCCATTCGGAGGGTTGTCTTTTCATCTTGTTTATGGTTTCCTTTGCTGTGCAAAAGCTTTGAAGTTTCATTAGGTTCCATTTGTCTATTTTTGGTTTTATTTCCATTACTCTAGGAGGTGGGTCAAAAAGGATCTTGCTGTGATTTATGTCATAGAGTGTTCTGCCTATGTTTTCCTCTAAGAGTTTTATAGTATCTGATCTTACATTTAGGCCTTTAATTCATTTGAGTTTATTTTTGTGTATGGTGTTACAGAGTGCTCTAATTTCATTCTTTCACATGTAGCTGTTCAGTTTTCCCAGCACCACTGTTTTTTGGATATTAAGCTGCATGAGCTGCTTGTATATTTTGGAGATTAATCCTTTGTCAGTTGCTTCATTGGCAAATATTCTCCCACTCGGAGGGTTGTCTTTTTGTCTTGTTTATGGTTTCCTTTGCTGTGCAAAAGCTTTTAAGTTTCATTAGGTCCCATTTGTTTATTTTTGTTTTTATTTCCATTTCTCTAGGAGGTGGGTCAAAAAAAGGATCTTGCTGTGATTTATGTCATAGAGTGTTCTGCCTATGTTTTCCTCTAAGAGTTTTATAGTGTCTGGCCTTACATTTAGGTCTTTAATACATCAGTTTATGAGGTAGCTTCTATTACTATCTTCATATGATACAAAGACTATTATTTTGGAACAGTTCTTTGAGGCAGTGCTATGTGCAGTCATTGCCTGATAATACAGACAATTCCTGTGGAAAACAATGAGGAAAACCTAATAAGCAGGTTTTTTTTTTTTTTTTTTTTGGTGAACTGCCTACTACCTCAGTGATGAAATGTATAGACCAGCATGAAATCTCTTATCTGCATGAACCAGTGGCAGCCTTATTTGTTTCATTTGGGAAAAATTGACAAAGTAGGAGACAAGCTGGCTGTATAATGTGGCATTAACTCAGAAAATGCGATGACTTTATATGACCTGTACCTTTTTATAGTAGTGGATGGAAAATGGGCTGTCATTTCTGATATATGGGACATTATCACTGTGCTGTACAATGGTTGTATGATTCACAGTAATGTAATTTACTTTTCAGTAGTTTTATAAAGAATCATTTGACTTCTAATTAGGATGGAGCTACATTGGAAATTATTTTGTAGGCAATTTGTGTATTATGTGTCAAAATGGTGTTGCAGATTCTGAAAAAATTTTCTAATATCACTCCTTTAAAAGGGTTTTCCATAAAATTTTAATGGTGTAATTTTAGTGGAAAGAATATTTATGCAGATTTTAAAGGAATTTATATTTTAAGGGCATTATGACATTTGAAAAGCTTTGATATTTTACCAGATGCTTTTAAAATTTGTATTTTCTTAAAGTTTCTAGGTCACCTCTTAGCAAGTTCTATCTAGATGATCTGTCACCTCTCTTTAGAATATATGGGCACTTAACACCCTTTACTTGCAGCTTCAAAATCCCCATTGAAAATATGAGGCCACAGGAAAAGTGTGATTTAATGTCTTATATTAGTGGCCTGTACACTAAAGCTAAATAGCTTGAATTTGATAGGCATGTGTACAACTTAAAATGATTTAGTGTAATTTTGGTCTCCGTTTTTGTATTGTAAATATTCACACTTCTCAAACTGTTACTATTTTATTTGGAAGATATTTTTTAAATCAATAATATATGAACATAGCTTTAAGAGTTAAATAGTTCTAAAAAAAACAAATCAAGTCCTTTGTATCTTCCCCTCCTTGGCCCTGCTTCTCTGTGGCAACCTTTTAAAACTTCTTTTGCTATTTCCTTTGGTATTTAACTCCATATTTCTGTATATTCCTCTCTTTTGATTTATGAATTTTAGACATGTCTACTATTCCATCTCTCTACCCTCATAGCAGAGAGTTATTAGGTTGAACATGTGAAATTGCCAACATTTTTTACCTATAAAAATTGCAAGTTAGGCTGCCCTGGTGGCGCAATGGCTGAGAGGCTGCCTGCCGATGCAGGGGACACGGGTTTGTGCTCCGGTCCGGGAAGATCCCACATGCCGTGGAGTGGCTGGGCCCGTGAGCCATGGCCGCTCAGTCTGCGCGTCCGGAGCCTGTGCTCCGCAACGGGAGAGGCCACAACAGTGAGAGGCCTGTGTACTGCAAAAAAAAAAAATAAAATTACAAGTTATGTAGTTAAACCTAATGATAGCCTAATATTTTTTCTGCTTAATTTTTTTTAGCCTATGACTGTATCCTACATTCTATTATCTGTTAACTATTTCTGAAAAATTCTAACAAAGTCAAAACTTCTATATTATCTATTCCAAATTTTCTTTTTCTGGAGACAACCTTCTTGGAGTTCTTCATACTCCTGCTCCAATCTCGACTGACATAAAGCCATAGTCTGGGAATTATTTTTTTCTTCATTTTGTTTCATGGGCCTCTTAGTTTCCCAAGAAGAGTGCACAGGAAATATATTATTTAAGCCACTGCCTTTCTGAAATACCTTTATTCTGTTTTCTTATTTAAAAGATAGTTCAGCTGGATATAGAATAATTTCAGGATTTTCAAGGCGTTCTTTTTTTTCTTTTCCTTGTTTCCAACTTTGCTCCTAAGGAGTCTGGTCTTATTCTTATTTCTGGTGTCAAATAATTTTTTTCTCTTGAAACTTTAACATTTTCCCTTTTATTCCCAGAGTTTTGAAGTTTCATTAATGACGTTCTTTTGTGCAAATAGCATTCTAATTCATTATTCTGAGCACATAGTTGGTCATTTAAATCTGGAGACTCATTGACATTGAATTTCTTGAATTATTTATTTGATTATATACATTTTTCCCATTTATTTGTAATTTTTGCCTTTTTATGTATCCTTAGAGCAAATATTTTGGAATACATGGTGCTTTTGCTGTGATAGTTAAATATTTTGAAAATCATCCCTTCTTATCCTATTTTACCATCTGACTTGTACTTTACATTTCAGTGAGGCGGTTTTATTCATGGTACTGAAATATGCTAGGCTCAAATTTCTTCATGCTATTTCTCTAATCTGGAGTACTTTATCAGCTCTCAATTACTTCCTTCTAATAAGTCAATATTAATATATACTATTCCTCTTTTAGTCTTCTACCCCTCATGATGTTGTCATTAATCACTTAAATCGTAATTGGTTTATCTCCTTGAATATCATATTCCTTGCTTGAAGCATTCTATTTAGCTCTTGATTGTATTCTATGTTCAATTTATAAAAATAGGGGATAAAGAAGGTAAAATAGTTAACATGAATGTTTAAATATACAGTATAGCCACTGACATTAAAAATCCAATAGATGAGATCAGCTCTAGACTATTCACAATTAAAGAGAGCTTGGTAAACTGAAAGATAGAACTGAGGAATTCATCCTGAATATAGTACAGGGAGACAGCTAGAGTTAACAAGTGTGAAAGAGCAGTTGAGACAAAAGGGTTAATTGAGTTACTCCAGCATATGTTTACTAGGAGATTCTGAAGATGAGAAGTGAGGGAATGGAAGAGAAGCAATATTTGAAGAGATAGTTTAGAATTTTCCAAAATTAAAGAAACTGCTTTTTTTCCCCTTCAAATGGGAGAAATAACAGCTTATTTATTTGTACGGAGGATGATAGCCATAGCTATATGTATAAGTAGATGGGAGGGGATTAGATCAAATACTTAAGTGAAGACAGTGACTTTATTTAGGAGTGAGGCACTTCCCCACTGTAACCTATGTGCTCATTGTCAGAGTAGCAGATTGATGAGATATAGTGGTGAGAAGCATGGAGATTATCTTCTGATTCTTTCAGTGTTCTCGGTGAACCAGGAACTAGAGTCATCAGCTGAGGATGATATATGGGAAGAGATGTTGGAAGTCTGAGAGGAGGAGAAGATGAAATCATACTCTAGGAGAGTGGAAGTATGAGTGACTAGGGAAATGTCTATTGCTGGACAGCAGTAAGAATCCACTTGTGGTCAGTGGTCATTTTCAGTGAGAAGAGTCAGCTATGTCCTTCTTCAGACATATTCAGCAGTCTGGCATGAAGGAGGGATTGACCTGAATTTAACTAAAGATAGAGTCAAAAGAGACATAGAGGATCTGAGACTATACATAAAGGTGGGGTTATAGCTATTAACCATGAATTTAAGTTGGTAAGAGTAAAGTCAGAACATGAAAGGGTGAAGGGTAGATAAAGGTGGAAGGATTATTGTAGAATTAGTTGCGATGGGGTTGATGAATTATTGGAATTGGGTACTAGAGAGATGGTTTGAATGGTTAGAGAATATGGTCAGACAGTGGGATGTTTGAAATCAGTATCATGGAGGGGGTGAAGTTATTGGTAATGACAAGTTCTGCAAAGAGCTTTCCAACCAAAGTGATACAAATAGGTCACAGTTTTGCTCCAGTGATTAATCCAGGAATCTAGGGACTCACAGAGCCAGCTAAATCTGGAGTGGCCCGAGTCCCCAGGCCCAAGGGCAGCCTCCTTCTCCTCTTACTGATTTGCATGCGTGACATGAAAGTAGTTGGAATACAGTGGTCTAGTGTATGACTATAGGAATGAGTGGATGAAATAATGGGGAGGATAGGATTACTAGAGAAGAGGAGATCAAGCAACTCAGGGGGCCAGGGTTTTGGAAATATCATTTCTGTGGTTTTAGAAATGACAAAGAATTATGTCAGGAGCAGTGTTTGAGAAAGTAGCTGTGAAGCAAGAATGGAAATCTTCAGGGAGTGAGAGGGAGCAAGTCAGGGAGCTAAAGGTGACTGACAAATAGGGGTAGGGTAGTGATGGCATAGCCTGATGACATAAGCTTAAGAGCTTAATGGAAGAAATGGTCTGGACATAGCAATGAAAAGAAAATTATCCATGTTATGAAAGGGCTGCAGGGTCTTTAGGAGTCAATCAGAGTCTTGCTGTAACAAGAAAGAATGTTCCGAAAAGAGGTTGTTGCCTGACCTTGCATTCCAAAAGCCACTTTGGATAGGGGTGGAAATAAGGTTAGAAAGAGGAATGGACAGAGCATTATGGATTTAGAGTCCAAGGGTAAGGGATAGCTCGAGTCTTGGGCTTTCTGTGGTGAGTGACAGGAACAGGGATAAAGCACATTATGAAATTATCACTAATGCTCTTAAGGTAGATAATGGAGATGAGTCTGTGGATATTTAGAGAGTTGGAATATTTGACAGAAACAACTGCTAAACTTCCACTCCCTTCTTGTACACTCCCTTCTTCTTCTACTCCCTCTCTTAATCTCTTCCCAGTTTGACTTTGTTGCTCCAGGACCTGGCTCCTGGTTTAGTTCAAGGTAAACAATTATCTACAAAGTTCTTTGCTTTTTTATTTTGACTGAAAGGAAAGAGTTAAGTGTGTGTAAAGTGCAGTGAGCAAAGGGGAGAGTAGTATGAGAGATACGATATTGAAGTATCAGGCAGGGACTGAATCATTTGGAATCTTTTAGACCAAGGAAAGGGGATTAGAATTTATCCTAAACGTTAGAATAAATAGAACCACTCAGTAGATCTGTGTTTTGCTGAGATGGAGAAGACTGTGGGAGTATCAAATTAGGGGGAAAATCAAGACATGTTTCTGTTATGGTAAGCTTGAGACAGATCCCCACTAGAAGGTACACTCCATCAGGGCAGAGTTATTTGTCCACTTAATTCATTGCTCAATCCTCAACACCTTGAACAGTGCCTGACACATAATGCAGGCTCTTTCTTTATATTTGTTGAAAGAATGAGTGAACAGGTGAATGAATAAATGAATGAAAGAGTGAATGAATAAATGAATGAAAGAGTGAATGAATAAAAGAATAATAGGTTTCCAAGTCAAGATGGAAGATAGACATATGGATATAGCGTCTGGATTTCAGGGGAGAGAGGCCAGTGCTGGAGATATAAATACATGTTCATTCAGGAAAAATTTGAAAGTATGATGATGGTGAAGATGATACAAATGATTGTTAATATTTTTGTACATAACCTTTCTATGTATATGTACTGGAAAAAATAAAATCATACTGTATGTAGAGTCTGTAATATTTTGGTTTGAGTTAATATATTGTGACTACCTTTAACTATCACTACATATTATTTTGTATTTGAAACGGTGGCATGTTATTGCATACCTATAGCATTGTTTATTCAGTGTTTATTATTCAAAACCCAAATTCTGTTGGATTTTTAAAGCTGAACTTCCCACTAGCTAGATCTTGTGCATATTTTACATTATTTCCTCAGGATAAATTTTCTAGAACTGGAAATGAGTCAAAAATGATTAGAACTGCATATATTAAAGGCTTAATGAGCATTGCTCCTCAGAAAGGTAAACTCCCCTTGACAATGTATGAAAGTGCTTTCTTTTCCAATACCAAGCATTACCTTTTCCTTTTATGTCATTATTTTTTCTGACAGGTCTCTGTTGCTTTGAAAACTTCTAAATCATGTTACTTTATATGAGGACACTTTGAGGGAAGAAACTTATTTTTTACTAAGAGTAGGAACAGTTTTGATCACAATGCTGATCTGTAACATATTACTGAAAGCACATCAATAGGGGACACATTTTCTTGGGAACATGAATTGGATGTTTCCAGAGTATCTGATTTTAAATTCTTTAGGACAAAGCAACTCTGTATCATGTCAGTACAAACATTCAATATCACACTAATCCAATCAGCAGCTATTTTATTCTCTGTAAAGTCAGACTGATTAAAATGTCTCTCCTATATGCCTTGAGATCTATAAATGACATAATACAGAGAGGACCTAACATAAAATAGAAAAATATTTAAACCTAAGTTGGAAAAATTTAAGAGGTACGGATTTACATATACATTCCTTGGAAATATTTACAAACTTTCACTCATATGTCCTAATATCTTTTCTTATCACATCTCATATTTTGTATTTAAACAAATATTTTCTCTGGGGCTAGTAATAAAACTCAGTTAATGTCTCAGCATAGGGTTTTTATCCTCTTTTCATATTATGAATCCCCTCTTGTTGAGAAAAATACCCACCTGCAGTTCTAAACAGCCACACTCTTTATTTTCAGACAGGTCGATTCTGTAAATGTTAATCCCATGACTGGAGATGATGTGGAAGGCAATAAACCCCTCCTGTTTCATAAACAGTGAGATGTGAAACCTGAGAGCTTAGGACAGCAGGAGACATTTACTGCTGAGTGACAGGTTCTACCACTCTGGAACTACCACGCAAACAAAGCAAGATTATTAGACCAAGGACGTGAAGATGTTTCTTCACTCTTTTAAACAATTTTGTTTTGTAGGAAAATTTGAAGAAAAATACTTGAAGACATAAAATCAGTAAGCAGTGGAGCTTATTATTATACAAAAGAACTGGGTGAGATGTGTCTCCAATCGGGATATCAGAGGCAGGAATTTAGATCCACCCTGAGACAAACAGGAGGGTCAGTGGGTCACTCACACCAATGGTATGGCTAGAAGCAGTCTCAGATGCCTAGGAAAAATCAGACACAGGAGAAGGATCAACAAGCAAACACAGTTGTACACCAAAACACAGCATCAGACTGCGTTTAAAACATACATATTGATTACTTTCCTTTTTAAAAATTAATACATGCTTACTAAGAAAAAAATAAAAACAGATGGAAGATTTTTAGAAAGTCTCTATAATTCTACCACTCAAATACTTTTCCATTTTGATGTATATTTTTCCTCTATCCTTTTAGAAGTACAGGTTTTAAAAAAATCCTTTTTAAATAAAAAAAGGAATTCTTTTTTATTATAATAAATGAAGTAATCCAGAAATTTATATGGTAAAGAGTTAAAGATCCTCCAGCTTTCTAAATTTCTCTCCACAGAATAAAGCACTGTTAAATTTTATTTATATATTTCTAGTTTTGGTCTATGCATGATACCCACTATACGTATATGGCATATGTATGATATATAGTATACATTATCTACTATCTATAGTAGATATATATGTGTATATTATATATACATTAAATTATTAAATATAATAAATATTTATATTTTACATAACTATAATCATTATATATGAAAGTTGTAAATCTCAGCTCTAGAGGTGCAAACATAAAACCTTGATTACCCTTTTACTGTTGTGGTTCCCAGTCCTTTCCAAAGAAACATTTTTCCCCTAACTCATTCCAGAACCTTGCCACCTTGGTCCATATTTATTCCATTTCTTTCTTTGTCTCTCAGGTAACAAGCTCTATTTATTTTGTTCTTTTGACAGGTGATAGATAATCTAATTGTACAGTTGAATTTCTTGTAGATCACAAAATGATAAATTGTTTGTGTCTCATTATGTATGGATTCATGCACCATTTGCAATGCAGTTGGCCCAGAGAAATACAGTTACTGCTGTTACAGTTCATTTTAAAGAGTTTTCAACAGTGTAAGATGTTATCATTTCAGAACTGATAGCCTTTTAGAGAGATAGACATTCATATATATGTAAATTATCTTGCCAGACCTAAAAAAAAAAAAAAACCCAAACTAAAAAAGTGAATCATAGTTTCCTATAACATATTTTTAGTTTTCCTTGATAAGAAGAAAAAGACTTTTTAATCCTTATAGTTCACAGTTTGACAGTTTAGAAAGTGAAAAATCTGTTTCTTCACATCACTGAGTTTTGTTGACTTCGTATAAAGTCCAACAGATTACATCATACAGAGTATACAAATAGGGCCTGTTAAGTGATTTTTCCACTATCATAATTTATTTTGGGTGAAATTTCTCTTCTTGAAGAAGGCTTCCAAAGTGATTTACTCACACCCACATAAAAAGATTGACCCTTGACAGTAATGGCTCATGGAGACTTTATTTACATTTTTACAAATATATTGTTTGACACAGTGGCAGGTTTTTAGTCTCAATTATCAAGTTTTGAGGTGACAAAATAGCAATTCTATTCTCCAAAGGGTAGTGTATAATTGGGAATTATCAAATGAAGTTGCATATAATATTTTAAATAAAGGTCCAAAGTTACTAGTTTCTGTGGCTTTTATTTTTTATAAATTTTTCTCCATGGACATTACCATATTACTAACATTATTTTTCTTCTTTTTTCATGGTAAGTGTAAACTTTTATTAAAGACTTAGATGACATAAACATATTGGAAGCATATACAATATTTGTTATATTCACTTAAAAACAATCTTCAGGACATATCTCAACAAAATTCCCAAACCTTTTAGTTAACATTGAGTTTTCTTTTCTCTGAAAAAAATTTTAAATCACATTTCTAAACATCTCTTAATTTTTTAGCTCCTAGTTGTTATTTTCTTGTAAGGTCCATGAGAGAAATAATTGCCAACTCCATCCAGTGTATTTTATGTAACAGGGTTAGAGTAGCCAGACAGCAAACATGAATACAGCAGCCAGATTAGTTCCCCTGACACAGACATACTTGGTTTGCGTTTTAGACAGGTAGAACTACTGTAAAGAAATGTGTGCATTCCCATTTCTCAAAAACATTCTTCAAAAAAAAAACAAAAAAAACCCCCAAACCTTCTTGACTTCATTTTTTGCTTTTTCATAGATTTGGGTATAAGAAATACTTATTTCACTGTCCTGTTTACTACTAAAATGAGAATAATAACACAACTGATTCTTGGCTTCAGTGTAGGGACTGTGGCCGTGTGGAGAATACCACATGAGAATGAAGCTCAGTATGCCAAAAGGACAAATTATTTAAGCAAAGAAAGAAATGTAGATTTATTTGGGAGTTCTCCCAAATTTTGTAACTTCTTAAATAATTTAAAATTTAAAGATAGTGCAGACCAAGAATGTATGGCCCATATAAAACATGTCTGTAGGCATACCACTAATTTACCACCTCTGGTCTGTAGTATATAACAATGAAAAGTGCTCGTTAATCCAGTTTACATGATATGTTCATGATGTGGAACCGAACCAACTTCTCCCTTATAGTTAGAGACTAAGCTTGCTCTTCAGCTATAAAGAAATGGCTAAGCAGGTTTCATTCATCACAGTACAGGTTACATTAATTGGTATCAGTACAGTGGGACTTTGAAACGGTTTTGTGATAATTGCTTTTTAATTGATTATAACTTTACCTGTAGTTCCTTAATTTAAATATCTCAACTACATAAGATGTTAGTATATTGAAAAAACATGTGTTAGTCTTAATAAAAGAGGACTAACAATGATGTTTCCAGGTTTAGTCCATCAATCAGCTGTCCATAGCATAAAGTAGAAGCTTAGGGATTGACCCCAGATTTAGCCATTAAGGAGAGTATTGTTTGTTCTACCCTTACCATACTTTTTTTTATTGAGATATAGTTTATATATGATACAACTCGTACATTTAGATGTTCAGGTCAATGTCTGTGTTACCACCAAGCCACTTAATGTAAAGACAATTCCATTTCCCCACAAAGTTCCCTGTGTCCTTTCGAAGTCAATATCCTTCATTCCCACTCACCCCAGAAAATCCCTGATCTGATTTCTAGCACTGTAGATTAATTTTGCATGTTCTATATTTTCATATAAACGGAATCCTTGTGTAGCACTTTCAAAAAATCTTTTTTCACTTGGCTTTGTGTCTGTGAGATTATCCATGTTGTTGCTTTTATTAGTAGTTCATTCCTTTTATCGCGGAGTGATATTACATTGTGTGAATCTACCAAAATATAGTAATTCATGCTCCTGTTGAAGACATTTGCATTCTTTCCAATTATTGGGTATGATAAGCAAGGCTGCTATGAACATCTGTGTACAAGTCTTTGTATGAACATATATTTTAATTCATTTTGAGTAAATATAGGCATACATTGGAGATATTGCAGGTTCAGTTCCAGACAACCACCACAGTAAAATAATATGACAATAAAGCATGTCACATGAATTTTTTGGTTTCCCAGTGCATTATAGAAGTTATGTTTACAATATAGTCTATTAATTGTGCAATGGCATTATGTCTTAAAAAACAATGTAATTACCTTAATTAAAAAATACCTTATTGCTAAAAAATGCTAACCATCATCTGAGCCTTCAGCAAGTCATAATGGTTTTGCAGGTGAAAGGTCTTGCCTTGATGTTGATGTTTGCTGACTGATGAGGGTGGTGGCTGTGGAAATTTCTTAAAATAAGACAGCAGTAAGGTTTTCCACATCAGTTGACTCTTCCTTTCACCTGCAATTTCTCTGTAGCATGCAATGCTCTTTGATAGTGTTGTACCCACAACAGAACTTCTTTCAAAACTGGAGTCAGTCTTCTCAAACCCTGCCACTGCTTTATCAACTAAGATTATGTAATACTGTAAACCCTTATTGTTTCAGCAGTCTTCACAGCATCTTCACCAGGAGTAGATTCCATCTCAAGAAACCACTTTCTTTACTCATCCATAAGAAGCAATTCCTCATCTGTTTAAATTTTACATCTTACTGCAGCAAATCAGTAACATATTCAGGCTCCACTTCTACTTATAGTTCTCCTGCAATTTCCACCACATCTGCAGTTACTTTCTTCAATGAAATCTTGAACCCCCCAATGTCATCCATGAGGGTTGGCAACTTCCTTCAGATTCCTGTTGATGTTATATTTTGACCGCTTCCCATGAATCTGAATGTTTTTCATGGCATGTAGAATGGTGAATCCTCTGCAGAACATTTTCAGTTGCCTCTGCCTAGATCCATAATAGGAATTACTGTCTCTGGCAGCTATAGCCTTATGAAATGCGTTTCTTAAATAATATGACTTGAAAGTTGAAATGACTCCTTGATCCATGAGCTGCAGAAAGGATGTTGTGTTAGCAGGTGTGAAAACAACATTAATCTCGTCGTATATCTCCATCAGAGCTCTTGGGTGACCAGGTGTATTATCAGTGAGCAGTAACATTTTTAAAGGAATCTTTTTCTCTAAGCAGTAAGTCTCAGCAGTGGGCTTAAAATATTCAGTAAACTGTGTCATTAACAGATGTGCTGTCGTCCAGGCTTCGTTGTTCCATTCATAGAGCACAGGCAGAGTAGATTTAGCCTCATTCTTAAGGGCCCTAGGATTTTCAGAACAGTAAATGAGCATTGGCTTCACCTTCAAGTTTCCAGCTACCGTAGCCCCTATAACAAGAGAGTCAGACTAACCTTTGAAGCCAGGCATTGACTTCTTGTCTCTAGTTTTGAAAGTCCTAGATGACATCTTCTTCCAGTATAAAGCTGTTTTGTCTGCATTAAAAATCTGTTGTTTAGCATAGTCACCTTCATTAATTATCTTAGCTAGGTCTTCTGGATAGCTTGCTGCAGCTTTTTTTAAAAAATAAATTTATTTATTTTTGGCTGCGTTGGGTCTTTGTTGCTGCGCATGGGCTTTCTCTAGTTGAGGCGAGAGGGGGCTACTCTTCATTGCGGTGCACGGGCTTCTCATCGCGGTGGCTTGTTGCGGAGCACGGGCTCTAGGCACGCGGGCTTCAGTCATTGTGGCCCACGGGCTCAGTAGTTGTGGGTCGAGGGCTCTAGAGTGCAGGATCAGTGTTTGTGGCACATGGGATCTTCCCAGACGAGGGCTCCAACCTGTGTCCCCTGCTTTGGCAGGCGGATTCTTAACCACTACGCCCCTGGGGAAGTCCCCTTGCTGCAGCTTCTGTATCGGCACTTGCTGCTTCACCTTGCAGTTTGATGTTTTGGAGATGGCTTCTTTCCTTAAACCTCATGAACCAACTTCTGCTAGCCTCAAACTTTTCTTCTGCACCTTCCTCACCTTTCTCAGCCTTCACAGAATTGAGGAGAGTTAGGGCCTTCCTCTGGATTCAGCTTTGGCTTAAGAGAACATTGTGGCTGTTTTGATCTTCTATCCAGGCCACTAAAACTTTCTCCGTATCAGCAGAAGGCTGTTTTGCTTTCTTATCGTTCATATGTTCACTGGAGCAGCACTTTTAATTTCTTTCAAGAACTTTAACTTTGCATTCACAACTTGGCTGGCTGTTTGGTGCGAGGGCCTAGCTTTTGGCCTATCTCAGCTTTCACTGTGCTTTCCTCCCTAACCTTAATCATTTCTAGCTTTTGATTTAAAGTGAGAGACGTGTGACTTTTAACTTGAACACTTAGAGGTCATCGTATGGTTATTAATTGACTTAATTTTAATGTTATGCCTCAGGGAATAGGCAGGCCTGAGGAGAGGTAGAGAGATGGGGGAAGGGCCAGTTAGTGGAGCAGTCAGAACACACACAACATTTATCGATTAAGTTTGCCGTTTTATGTGAGCATAGTTTGTGGTAATTGCCCCAAAGCAATTACAATAGTAATATCAAAGAGCACTGATCACAGATCACCATAAAAATATAATAAAAATGAAAAAGTGTGAAATATTGTGAGAATTATCAAAATGTCTTGTCTCATGAAGTGATCAAATGCTGTTGGAAAAATGATGCCGATAGACTCGTTCAAAGCATGGTTGTCACAAACCTTCAGTTTATTAAAAAAAAAAAAACAAAAAACAAAACCCCCACAGTATCTGTGAAGCACAGTAAAGTGAAGCGCAATGAAAAGAGGTGTGCCTGTATCCAGAAGTGCAATCGTTAGATACCAGGGAGTGTGTCTGAAGTTTATAGTTAAACTGTTACACTGTTGCACATTCACTCCATCCACAATTTATGAGAGCTTCAGTTACTCTATATCTCTAACGCTTGTCAGTATCCTCACTTTAACTCCAGCCATTCTAAAGGGTAGGAAGCCATATCTGTTGTGCTTTCACCTTAAATTTTCCTGAAACTAATTCTGTTTAGCATCTTTTCATGGGCTTCTTGAAACTTTTCTATCTGTGTTTACGGCATGTATGTTAAAGTCCTTTGCCCTATTTTTATTAAGTTGTTTGTTTTCTCACTGTTCAACTCTTGATATATATCTGTAGATATGCCTTTGTTAAATATATATGTCAAGGATTTCCTCGCAGTCTATAGCTTGCCTTTCCCTTTCCTGATGGTATATTTGGAAGAAGAGAAAGTTTTAATTATTATGGATCTCTGAAAATGCTGAGTCTTCCAATCCATGAACATGGTAACTCTCTTCACTTATTCAGACCTTTAATTTTCCTCCTTATTGTTTAATGTTTATTAGTTTTTACGTAGAGGTATGGAACACATTCTGGTGGGGTAGGTGTGAGGGAAGATTCTGAGTGACTATATACCATGTCAGATGTGACACAGATATAAAAACTAATGTGTAAAGATAAAAACCTAAAGACTATTAGCTGGTAAATAAGTTTGTGGCAGGAGTGTGAGAATTGTTCCTTAAAATGATAGTGAGGGCAGATGAGCCATTCCTCATTTGTGCCTTGTAGCTGAGCGTAGCGAAAATCTGAGTAATAAGCATTTAGCAGTTGGCAAAGAAAACTGCTATTTTCTGAAAAATATTTCCAAGCAAGAGGGTGGTACCAGTATACATGGGCACTAAACAGCTGCTAACTGTGTGAGGCTGGGGAAGGAGCTTGAGAACTGTTCGCGGTGGTAGCTTGAGTAGCTTAGACAAGCAAGGTAGGCAAGATAAATACCTTTTTCCCCTTTGGGTTTAATCCACTTAAGACAGTTGAAGCCTGTTCCCATGTTTTCCATATCATAAGGAGTTACTGCCACTTCGCCTGATCCAAGGCAGATTTGTTGTGGCTTTGGCTGGTTTCTTTGTCTCATATTCCTGGTAATAACATTATTGGAAGAGACCTTAAGTGTATTGCAAGTGTGATGTGTGACAGTTCCAGGCTGAGACATGATCATGCTGGTCATGGTATTTGAAATGTTTTCGTAGAGTGATTGTATAAAGCAGTGAACTCCTTTGAGAATCTTTTTGTATATCGTGTTCTTGCCCACAGAAGTTATTAGGTAGGTTTGCATCCTCGTCTTGTTCTTGAAATTTCATGATTTCTTTCTGTCTCAGCGCTCTAGCTATCCATGTGCAATCAGAGACACAGTTAGTGCTGAATGATAAAGATCAAAGAGCAGTTTATTTTTTAATAAATGCCCATAATAAATGAGAAGTGTGCTATAAAGATAAATTTGATTCAGCTGTAGTTTTAAATCACTGTAATTGTTTAAAATAGGAATCAAATACTATAACAAGGCAAAGCTACAGTAAGACTATTTGAGAGCATATTAAATTATAAAATATGAATAGCATGTTATAAGGAAGTGTATGATTCCAGTTTAGATTGGTTACATATACCCTAAATCAAGACTGGAATTTAAAACACACACACACACACACACACACACACAAGGGGAATTCTAACGTAGACAATGGTGAAACTTTAGATTAAATGATTTACAAAAAATATGTGAACAATTGTGATATCCAGATATTATAGAATTGTTTTTGGATTTTCTCTAATATATTATAAACAGCCCACTTGAATTTTCTTTTGTCTACTCACATGTTACATTCAGTTTAAAGGTTATTAACACCAGGTACTCCAAGAAGGGAAAATAAATTTATTGGGTGTTAAAGAGAAAATGGGAAAGAGTGTAGCCGCAATCATCTATGGCCCTACTCTTGTATCCTGACCCCAAGTAGGAAGTTTCCCAGGAAGGGATTTTTTTCTCAAGATGTTTGTGGCTACAGTGTATAGAAGACCCTTCTTGGTTTCTCTTGGGACCTTATCTTTGAATGGTTCTTATAGGAGATGTTAAGGTTGAGCAGGGTCTCAATCCTCTGAAAAACAATACGCTCCCTCAAGACATTCCAAGGCATGAAACCCCACTTCTGCCCAGTCAGACAGAGTCCACTCTTTGTCTGACTGGTCCTTCCTCAAGACTGATACTTAGAGAACATGAGCTTATTTCAGTACCTTTATCTGAAAGATTCAGTCAAAGTGGTTCACAAGCTTACAAATGAAATTGTTTCTCATACTAGGTCTCACATTTCTTTGTCTCACAGTATCTTTGATTCATTGTTCATTGTAAGCCTAAGATTCTCAGTTTCAAGATCCTAAACGTAACAATATTTTTACTTTTCTTCCAAGGGGCAAGAAAAAAACCCATAACAATACTCTATTATAAAATTTTATGTGGTGTGGATACCAGCTTTAATTAATTAAAAATTTTTAAATTTTTAATTAAAAAAATGGCTGCCTTGGGTCTTCGTTGCTGTGTGCAGGCTTTCTCTAGTTGCGGTGAGTCGGGGCTACCCTTCGCTGTGGTGTTCAGGCTTCTCGTGGTGGCTTCTCTCGTTGTGGAGCACAGGCTCTAGGTGCATGGGCTTCGGTAGTTGGAGCACGCGGGCTCAGTAGCTGTGGCTCGCGGGCTCTAGAGCGCAGGCTCAGTAGTTGTGGTGTATGGGCTTAGCTGCTCCATGGCATGTGGGATCTTCCCGGACCAGGGATGGAACCCATGTCCCCTGCATTGGCAGGCGGATTCCTAACTACTGTGCCACCAGGGAAGTCCCCCCAGCTTTATTTTTATCCCAACTTCCCAAATTTAGAATTTTAAGAAATATCCTCTATATCAGGAAAAAGCACATAAATATGAGAAAACTTGATTTAGAAAGAGGTTGATATCTGAGCAGTGTTCAACTTCCTAATTCTGGGTTAGAATTACAAAATGTTACTACTCGAAGGAATCTTAGAAATCTGAGGCCCAGATGATGAAATGATTTTCCTAAGATCACTTATTAAATATTTGTGCTGGAGGAGTGATGATATTGCTTATCTCACTGAGTTGATGTTAAGGTTTATTGAGGTCATACATGTTAAGTGCTTGACTCAGTGTCTGGCACATATATGCATAATAAATATGAATTGTTATCCTGTTGTAGTTCTTTAAATCACATTATTACCAAAAAAAGTCCTTGTATGACAACGATACTCTTGAACCTATATATGTACTGACTTCCCATTAATGGTAATGGGTTTGGGTTTCTTTGTTTAAAATATCCAGCGTTTGTGATACATTTACTAGAAATAAGCCAGGCCGTGAAATCAGTGTAGGCTGACTGCTGTTGCAAACAACTTCCAAATCTTAGTGTCTTAACACAACCCAATTTTATTTCTCACTCACTGTATCGTCCAGTGCAGGTCTGCAGTGCGTTTTCCTTCACAAAGTCATGTAGGGACTGGGCTCCTTTGATATAATGTTTCCACCATCCTTTTAGGGCCTTGCAATCCTTCACTGGGTCCTCTGCATATGGCTGACCATGGAAAGTTATGCAGGAAGTTTTAGAGGTGTGGCCTGGAAGTAGCATATCACTTTGCTCACAGCCCATTGAAGAGATAAATTAAAAATCAAATTTACTTCTACAGATTATAGCTCAGAAATTTCTAAGTTTGTTAATTAAAAGTATCACTAAAATAATCCATGCAAATCATTCATTTATTGCCATTTAGGAAATGCATGCTTATGGGTACCATATTTGCATGCTATTCACAGTTCAATTTTTACTTAATTAAAAACTTAGAAAATTAAAAATGTATGCAATGTGCTTTCCTAAAATCCATCAATTTGCAAAGCTCAAGCATAGAATTGCCATTTTTGGAATGCAAACACTCAGGCAAGCTGGAGGATGTAGGCCCAGGGAGAAAAGAAAATGGGATTTTATGATCACATGGCCTTGACTCTGCAACAGCCAAGGTACAGAGTACAACACACTGACTCACGTGGGAGAAAATAATCATACGCTTTCCAAAGCATATGTCATTTGTGCCTATCACATCACAGTGGTGTTGGTATATATTATCACAGCGGAACTAGAGGTAAGTGATTTTGTCTAGATGCTATGATTTCTGTTTCATTCAGTTTTAATAATTAGTTAATTCGTGAAAAATTCTTCCTGAGTTTTTCATATTGGCAAAACAAAAATTTTAATCACACCCATTTTTTTTAGAGGCTGCTTAAGAGACTTCATATATCCAGTATTTTGCAGAATAGTCTTAACTGCCTTTGTAGATAATAGTGCTTTTTTTGCTTCCTGAATAAAATTTCAGTTTGGTTAGCATAACGTCACATTTATCAAAATCTTATTACCTAAATGAATGCTTAAAGTGATTTAATGATTTAAAAATTCTGCCCTTAATTAATTCTTGGTGTCTTCCTGCAGGAACCTTCCAAAAATGGCAATGCTATGCTTCTTATTTTCGAGTTGATGGATATTAGGCATATTCATTGCATAATTTTTTAATTTTCTAAATTTTAATTAAATAAAAATTATACTTTGACTAGCATGCAAATTTGGTACTCACAAACATGAATTTCCTAAATGACAGTCATGAATATATTTATGTGGATTATCTCAGTGATTCTTTTAATTAATAAACTTGGAAACTTCTGCACCAAAACCTGTAGAATTAAATTCAAACTTTATCTCTCATTCTTTCATTTGAAGGAATTTGATTCTACCATATATTTATTTACTGGGCTTTTATGAAAAATAGATATGAACTAGCTAACAATCCAAACTGACAAAGTTGACTCCTAATTAAAAATTTAAGTACCTTTTTCATTTCAGTAGGTACATATTTATACACTAAAATAGCATTCATTTCTAAAACTAATTAAAATTTCATATTGAAATCTTACCAGAAGTTTTCATTTCATATTAAACCTTTGTTTTTTTCTCCAACCACCTATTTGTCCTTCCACGTATGTTGTTCTGAGTCTTCTACCTACAGTTTGGGAATGTACTTTGCAATTATGTTTCTTAAAATTTCTTTGAGGATATTTTGCCATGTGACTTCTGAGGTTTTATGTTTCCCTGTTGGGTTGGGAAGAGGAAATACCTGTAACAGTTAGGGATTATGGAAACGCTTACTACTTATGGTCCTCTCAAAATCTAGATCTGGAAGTACATCAAGGTTGACAAGACATCCACCACTTTATACAAATCTTATCTATGTTAAATTGAATTTTTAAATAGGGGTGGAGAGTTTCGAAATGGAGGTAGTAGTTGGTCACTTCACATGTGGCAGAGGGCTCACCTGAGATGAGGGTCAGAGCGTCTTATGAACAAGAATGGCATCAGCAGTTTAAATCTCCCAGAATTTACATGTTACAGCTTCAATCCTAGCTCCCAAATTCTGAAAGATGGATTTATTGGCCCCCTTTAAGTCTGGAGTTGGGATTGATCCAAGCTTGGGTGCCAGGGGAGGGTCTTGGGGAGGAGATAAATGGTTTTGTAAGGAGGAAAGGGGAAGAGGACCAGAGCAGATATATAGACAGGAGTCCACAGAAAAGGAGGAACAGCCGTGGTGATGTTCTAAGTCCTGAGTTCTAGCTTGCTGCAGAGGCCTTATCCCACTCCTCAACTTGGGTTCTCTGCGGCAGCCAGCATCCTTATGATTAATATATTCTCTGCTTAAGCTCCTTCAAGATGGATGCCTATTATTTGCAGCAAAAATCCTATGTAATCTAGTACCTATCTCATTTTCAAAATCTATAGGATAACTTTTTGGAACAGGATCTGCTTGATGACAATATCCAATATTTTATTTTGAATAAAGTTTTGGAATCTATGAAAGCTCTCGCTACATTGTCTCCTTTATCCTTATAAAGTTTTGGGAGAAAACCTTGACTCCAGGTAAATCTGCTAAAATATTTGCATCTGAAGGAAGATCTGGTAGTTCTGTTTTATCCATTTGTCATTGATAGAGGATATGTCTTTCTCTTAAGCCAGTTAAAGTGTAAGTCATATTTTGCTGACTACAATTGAAAGAGATATATCCAGACATAAAGAATATGTCCTACGTATATTTGGAAACCGATATCTTTTATAATATACTGCTTGGTGTCTATTGTAGTTGTAAATCAAGAGGTGCCTGGTCTCACACTTTGTGGTACAGCTATATGGAATGAGTTTTTTTTTTTTTTTTAGCCTTACCCTTTTTATAGTGTAGAAATTCTTAAATCTCCCTACAGGATAAATTGTTTCCCTAGAATGTCAGTAGTAGAAAATACATTTTCATGGCCTCTGATGGAGATTGGAATTCACATTTGTAGAAAGGAAGGAATTTGTTCAGGTAGCCCACTTCCACTTAAAACTCAATTATTTGTAGTTACATACCTCAAGCCTACATATATTATAATGCTGTTTCCATGAATAAAATAAAGACAAGACACTGGTGTTTGTGTTAGTCATTATCCCGCTTATAAGCATAGAGAAAATGGAATAATCAGAATCATTGACATAGGAAAAGTGGTGTTACTGGTGTTTTATCAAGAACTAAGCCTCAGAAAAATGCAATTTTTTATTTTCATTTTTTTCAATAAAAAATTATTTTTATTTTCAGAATAAAATATTCAGTCTAGCATTGATTGTATCTTCAGTTAAACACACAGAGTCGTTAGGTGCTTATAAAATAAGTTGTTTTAATTTAAGAGGGGTGTATTAGCTGTATATTTCCTTGAGTTTTGCTGGCAATGATGATTCACATGTGTGCTGTTTTCCAGTATGTAAGACACTGCCTCATGGTGCAGTGAGGAATGAGTTTAGAGTCTCAAACTCCAAACTGATTGCTACCATATGGGCCTATCCATTTGAAGGCAATCTACTTCTCTTACTGTTTTCAGGCTCCTAAGGAAATGGAGAGTATAAGTTATTAATGAAAAATTCTGAGTAACTAAGCCATTGATCTTCTTATCCTTTCCTTGCTGTTGTTAATGAGTCTTACACTTATAACCCGAAGTCATTGGCAAATCCCATTTAGGGAGGGAAGCTATGCTTTTCACAGTCCTCACTCGTATTTTCCCATGATCCTCTTAGTTTCCTTTCAGATTCTTATATGCTAAAAGAAAGGATTTACACAGTTGTTTCAAAGCTTTTTTTATTTTTCTACTGATTATTAAGTTATTTTAGTGGTGTAGTTTATTAGGCATACTCCTATAGATCTTACCAAAAATTGTAATTTTAAAATCCAGTAAAATATTTACATTTGAAGCCGAACTGAATTAAATACAGCTAACTTTTATGAAATGATCCTGTCAGCACCGCTACAAAGCTGATCTTGGGGTGAAACTTAAAGGTTCAAATCAAATGGATTTTGGCATTTCTCAGCTGTTGCTTCTTGTGAAAAATTACTGACAATTTGAGACACTAAATGTTAACTGCACCAAATGATGATAAACATTCTGGGTACTAGCATTTTTTCCTTCAGTCTTTCCCCTGAAAAATGAGATGTTTATATCTTCCCTTTGCTACTGTCACATGTTCTGAAATTGTTGCTTTTAGCCGTAAGCAGTGGCGCAAGGGTCAAGGGTATAATGGATATGTATATACAGAGAGTTTTTAAAAAAACTCCAGTTTTAAATTGTGCTGTTTTAGGTTGGTGCTCCCTGCTTTCTGTCAAGAAATTTTTATAAAATGTGTGGTTGGAGAAATATTTGAATCAAACATTATTGCCTTGATTTCTTAATTGATAGTTTTACCTGTTGTTTTAGACCTTGAGAGATAAAGTGGATGACCTAAAAATAGGAGATTTTCATGCATCAACAAAATTGTCTATAGTATACTATTGTGTAAAAGGGAAGACCAGGATAAATGAACTATGAATATTTTCATACTGCAGGATTCCTGTCACTTATTACTCTATTTTTTCTTGTGAGTATTTAACCATTTTAGCAAATCTTCTTCCATTGAAGCCATCAGGAAAGGGTTGGAAAGGTAATGATTTGGGTTTTTAGAATATGGGGCTTATAATTGTCTCTTATGTGACTGAACATAAATAAACATTGAATGGGAAGGTGATATTAGCAATCTTGTTTTGAAAAGATATGCCAGGCTATTCAAGGAACAAGTTACTCTTGACTCTAGTTAATCGGAACAAATGTCAGACTGCAGTGAATTCACACAAAATCTGTTATTCTCATGTGAGCATGTTTTATAGCAGAGTAATTTTTTTCTCTTAATGCATATCTATTTAAAATAATTATACATGATTAAATGCCATACTGCCAAAACTAGATTGTTAATGTCATGTGCCTGAATTAGATATCAATCAAGTTTGGCCATTGTTATTAATGTTAAGATCCAAAACTAAACATTAGTCACCATATTTAACAAAATGAAACACAATATCCTCTTACACTAGAAATGGGTTCTAATCAAGAGAAAATTCAACCAAAATCTTTTTTTATTCATTGGTATGCCATTACGATTTCTGATTTGTAATGCCATTTCAATTTGCAAAACATGAACAAAGAATATGAATAATATAAAGAGAAGGAAATAACCATTATGAGTGAAAACCTAGGTAAATTTTGCTGGTAATGATTGTCTTTCCTTATCCTACTCAATAGAATGTAAACTTCCTAAAGACAGGAACTTTTTCTTCTATTATGGAATCAGTACAGAGCAGTACCTGGCACATAGAAATGCTCAAAGAAGATTAGATAAATGAAAGTCCATTTAGAAAACTGATAATTATTCCCCATTTTCCTAGGTATTAAAATGGCTTGTGTATTGAATTCCTGAATAGTTACAACCACCGACATATTCTATATCTGTTATATTTTATATAGATTAAGAATCCTTATAAAACATCAAAAACCTTCAATAGTTAAAATAATTAACTAATAATAACTAGGAATAGTTAGTGATTAAAACATTATCTATGAATTTTGATTTAATTCTTGAGTTAAGGCAGAAAATCAAATCTGAACCCTGCAAATTGTTAAATCGTGATCAATGTGTTCATTTTTATTTCTGAGTCAAAAGTATATATCCAAGGCAGTATAGTGACTGTGTCTAATATGAATTAATCACCAAGAAATTGGCATATTCTAGCTTTATTGTTTAGTTTCTAAACCACCAACACTAGTATAATTCAATCTTAATTGACATTTCAATTAAATTTTAATGAATCCAGAAATTATTACTCTATCAGATTTATACTAATTAGAGTGTTTAAAAACACATTTCTTTAATGTTTACTTTTAGTGGCCATTAGCTAGTGAATGAACTTAGGTCTGACATATTCATTGCTTCAAACTTTATTGAATAATATTCTGTACCTGGCCCTGAATGAATGTATTTAAATGCATATAAAGTAATGGTAGTCAGTGAGATAGGTGGTCCGGGGTTTTAAAAATTTGAATTGGTTATAAACTTTTAATTGGATTTGTATATAGAATCTAAGATGTGCTTGATGTTGGCAGAGAACTGTAGTAAAACAAAACAAAACAAAAACTCCTCTGGTCACCAGCTGGCAATAACTCTCCAAGGTCATAGCCAGAGTGGTCAAATAGAGAGGGCTGGCAAGGTATAGAGAATTTGGAGATAAACTAGAAGGAAAAGACCTGCGGACCCTGGCCTTTGGCTGGTCAAGAAGCAGTGAGAAACCACATGACCACTTCTCAATGAATAAGGAAAAAATCTGCTCACTGTCATCCTTGGCACTCATTGTATGTGGATGACAATTTATTTCTCTGTGTTAATCAATGTTCTGCAGGATCATTGCAGGGCCAGAGCTCACAGTCTTCCTTGATGGGTCATTGCAAACCTGATATTCCCTACATCTCATGTTCATTAGTCCTCCTATTTGGAACCAGAATTGGCCTGATTATTCCTTGTGTGCAAAGATGGGGGCATATTTTTTAGAACAATGTACACAGATTCATGAGAGCATTTATTGCCACATGGTAGAGATGTGACAGAAGGGCAAATGCTTCCATGCATAAAAAAGGAACTCCAATGAAATCTGCTTGGAATTTTCTTCATGTTCAGAGGATTAACTATGACAACAGCAAGCTCATACACTGCTTTGTGGGGTCTGATGGAGAGCAAACAGATGCTAACATTCAAAGCTAACTGGCATAAGTTTTGGCTTTGGGAGTAGGGATGGGCCAAGAAAGAAAGAAACGGTGTTTTGTAAGCCAGGGAGAACATTCCAGCTTTCCTTCTAACAGCCCCAGGAGGAATATGTATTATTTATACTTCTATTTTTATATATTTAGAATCAATTCATTGGTTCATATTTCTCTATTGGTGGATACTTTTGGCAACTATGGTGGCAGTGATGGGAGGTTGGAAGGTTTTACATTTTTTTCTAAGGCAGTTTAAATGCATTATCTCCTTTACTCTGCAGAAACATCTTTTTTAGGGAAGGCATTAATTTAAAATTTAATAGATGAGCAAGCTGAAGCTTAGAGCAGTGACACAAATTGCTGAAGACAGAAGAGGGAAGAAGAGTCAGGAAATCATTAATGGTTACAAACCAAACACTGCTGAGGAGTGATACTACCTGGCTTCACTCTAGAATCTGAGCTCTGATCTCTTGTGACCTTGGGCAAGGTTCACAACTTCTTGAAACATCATTTTCTTCACCTATTAAATGGGACAAAAGACCTGTAGGCAGAAAACTATAAGAAACTGATGAAAGAAATTAAAGATGATACAAACAGATGGAGAGATATACCATGTTCTTGGATTGGAAGAATCAACTTTGTGAAAAAGACTATACTACCCAAAGCAATCTACAGATTCAATGCAATCCCTATCAAACTACCAATGGCATTTTTCACAGAATGAGAACAAAAAATTTCACAATTTGTATGGAAACACAAAAGACCCTGAATAGCCAAAGCAGTCTTGAGAAAGAAAAATGGAGCTGGAGGAATCAGACTCCCACACTTCAGACTATACTACAAAGCTACAGTAATCAAGACAGTATGGTACTGGCAGAGAAACAGAAATATAGATCAATGGAACAGGATAGAAAGCCCAGAGATAAACCCACACACATATGGTCACCTTATCTTTGATAAATGAGGCAAGAATATACAATGGAGAAAAGACAGCCTCTTCAATAAGTGGTGCTGGGGAAACTGGACAGCTACATGTAAAAGAATGAAATTAGAACGCTCCCTAACACCATACACAGAAATAAACTCAAACTGGATTCAAGACCTAAATGTAAGGCAAGACACTCTAAAACTCTTAGAGGAAAACATAGGCAGAACACTGTATGACATAAATCACAGCAAGACCCTTTTGACCCACCTCCTAGAAAAAGGGAAATAAAAACAAAAATAAACAACTGGGACCTAATGAAACTTAAAAGCTTTTGCACAGCAAAGGAAACCATAAACAAGATGAAAAGACAGCCCTCAGAATGGGAGAAAATATTTGCCAATGAAGCAACTGACAAAGGATTAATCTCCAAAATATACAAGCAGCCCATGGAGCTCAATGTCAGAAAAACAAACAACCCAGTCCAAAAATGGTCAGAAGACCTAAACAGACATTTCTCCAAAGAAGATATACAGATGGCCAACAAACATGTGAAAGGATGCTCAACATCACTAATCATTAGAGAAACGCAAAACAAAACTACAATGAGGTATCACCTCACACCAGTCAGAATGACCATCATCAAAAAATCTAGAAACAGTAAATGCTGGAGAGGGTGAGGAGAAAAGGGAACCCTCTTGCACTGTTGGTGGGAATGTAAATTGATACAGCCACTTTGGAGAACAGTATGGAGGTTTCTTAAAAAACTAAAATAGAACTACCATATGACCCAGCAATCCCACTGCTGGCCATATACCCTGAGAAAACCATAATTCAAAAAGGGTCATGTACCACAATGTTCGTTGCAGCTCTATTTACAGTAGCCAGGACATGGAAGCAACCTAAGTATCCATCAACAGATGAATGGATAAAGAAGATGTGGCACATATATACAATGGAATATTACTCAGCCATAAAAAGAAATGAAATTGAGTTATTTGTAGTGAGGTGGATGGACCTAGAGTCTGTCATACAAAGTGAAGTAATTCAGAAGGAGAAAAACAAATAGTGTATGCTAACACATATATATGGAATCTGAAAAAAAAAAAAGGTTCTGATGAACCTAGGGGCAGGATGGGAATAAAGATGCAGATGTAGAGAATGGACTTGAGCACACGGGGAGGGGGAAGGGTAAGCTGGGATGAAGTGAGAGAGTGGCATGGACATATACACTACCAAATGTAAAACAGATAGCTAGTGGGAAGCACCTGCATAGCACAGGGAGATCAGCTCAGTGCTTCGTGACCACCTAGAGGGGTGGGATAGGGAGGGTGGGAGGGAGATATAAGAGGGAGGAGATATGGGGATATATGTATATGTATAGCTGATTCACTTTGTTATACAGCAGAAACTAACACACCATTGTAATGCAGTTATACTCCAATAAAGATGTTAAGAAAAAATGGGAATAATAAAAGTACTTTCCTTAAAGGTTTATGGCAAGGATAAAATGGGACAAGACATGATGTCAAGGAAGGTATCATTAAAGGGACAAAGTTAGGAAACAAAACCATGTATATATTTTAGGATATCATTCTACTTCCTATTGGAGTTTGAGGACTTAGATAAATCTGTTACACTTACAAGAACCCAGTGAGGTTTCAAAGCTGGTCATCGGTAGTATATTTTAAGCAAGCATAATATACCAGAATCTAAATTGACAAAGGAAATAGAAATCATCACTACAAAAGGACACACCCAGATGTGTGCAAAGAAATAATTTCTTTGGTTCATTTTATAGTAAGTCAAGTTTTAAACTTTGGGAGTGAATCTATCATCTTGTTAAAAGCTGCCCTTATGAGGCAATTCACTTCATGGACAAGAGAGGAAAGATACTTAAAAAAGGTTCTAAATTCCTGATATGATATTTAGCTGTATAGAATAACTAGAACATTGGCTTTAGGGTCAGATGATTGTGTGTTTAAGTTTTTGCTTTTAGATTTTAGCTCTCTGACCTTGGGCAAGTTGCTTAATCTTTCTAAGCCTCAGTTTCCTCATCTGTAAAGTGTTGATAACCATACTTACCCCATAGTATTGTTGTGGGCATTAAATAATAGTGGGTAAGTGTTGATATACAAGATATACAAGGAGTGAGCCCAGTTGGCCACTTTCATAGTTCCAGTGTATAAGTGTCTATGAAACATCACTGTAATACATCAGAAATACAGCACATTAATTTGGATGTCCATGTGTCATTACATACTTGCCTTGTGATATGTAAATTGGTCTTTCTTCCATGGGATAAAGCAGAACTTTGGGGTTCTGGAAAAAAAAAGTGAATTTCCTTTTCACAATTGCCTAACCTATCTCTGTTGAATATTGTGTGTGTTTGTGTGTGTGTGTGTATCTGTGTGTGTGGAGAGAGAGACCCTTAAACCATAATTCAGAATCCAAGTACAACCTGTGCTACACAGCAACACATACAAATATAAACCACATTTAAGTTAAATGAGCTCTTACTATGCATAATGTCTGTACCATGTGCCTTGCATGTATTCCTTCCTTTGATGCTCAGAACATCCAGTGAATTGGATACTATGATTTGCATTTTTTCTGATAGGAAAATTAGAGATTAAAGCGGTTAAATAACTCTCCTAAGGAAACACATCCAGGAAGTAGGAAAGACCAAATTGCAACCTAGTTACTCTGCTCAGAATCTCATGTTCTTTCTTTCCTTTCTGGCCTCACTGTGTGGCTTGTGGGAGCGGCTTGCGGGATCATAGTTCCCAGGTATTAAACCCAGACCCTGACAGTGCAAGCACCATATCCTAACCACTGGACCATCAGGGGATAGTCCCTCATGTTCTTTCACTGTGATATGTTGTGATGCTACTTACTTTACTTTATTACATAAAGTGTAAGCCCTTCCTAAGAAGTTCTCTGGTTCAGACCATTGCAAACCAAACTCAAGTACAGAAGTTACAGAAAACTGGGAACTGTTTTGTAAAATGTATTTTTCATGGATTTTGTTTACACATTTCTGTATACTTTTTTGTGTATTCGTTAACTTGTTTTTAAAATACACTTTAATTGTGAAATAATTGTAGACTCACATACAATCGTAAGAAACGACACAGGGAGATCCCTTGTATCCTTTACTCAAGTTTCCCCAGTGATAACATCTTAGACTGTAGTACAGTATCACATCCAGGGTATTGACATTGGTGCAATCCACTGATCTTATTCCAGTTTCCTCCTTTTTACTTAGACTTACTTGTATGTGAAATGTGTGTGTGTTAATTCTATGATTTGCGATTTTAGCACGTGTAGTTTTGTGTGCCTACCACTACAGTTCAGATATAGCACGTGTCCCTCATGCTGCCCTTTTACATCCATACCCACCTCCCTCCACCATAACCTTCTTCCCCCGCCATCCCCAACTTCTGCCAACCACTAATCTGTTCTTAGTTTATAAAACATTTTGAGAATGTCATGTAAATGGAACCCTATAATATGTAATCTTTTGGGATTGTATTTTATTATTCAACATTATTCACTTGAGATTCATCCAGGTTGTTGCATGTGTCAGTAATTTGTTCCTTTTTACTCCTGAGTAGTGTTACGTGATATGGATGTCATATCACATAACGTGAGTTTGTCTAAGCATTCACTCATTGAAGTGATTGAAGAACATTTGTGTTATTTCCAGTTTTGGGCTATTATGAATAGAGTTGATATAAACAACTGTGTACAGCTTTTCATGTGGATGTGAATTTTTATTTCTCTGGGATAAAGGAACAAGAGTACAATTTCTGGGTGTATGATAATTACATGTTTAGTTTTATAAAAAAGTGTTTTCCAGAGTGGCTGTACCATTTTACATTCCTACCAGCAATGTATGAGTGATTCAGCTTCTCTACACTTTCACCAACATTTGGTGTTGTCACTATTTTAGTTTTAGCTATTTTGATAGGCATGTAGTGATAACTCAGTGAGATTTTAATTTGCATTTCTCTAATGAAGAAGATGTTGAATGTATTTGTATGAACTTACTTGCTATCTGTATATCCTAGTTGCTGAGATGTCTGCTCATGTCTTTTGCCCAGTTTCTAGCTGAATTTTTTATGTGTGTGGTTGAGTTTTGAGAGTTTTATTTTTTGTATATGTATATTCTAGATAGCAGTCCTTTGTTGGATAAATGGTTTACAAATATTTTCTTAGTCTGTGGTTTGCCTTTTAATTCACTCCATAGGGTCTTTACAGAGCAAACGTTTTTAATTTTGATGAGGTGAAATTCATCAAGTTTTCTGTTTATGGATTGTATATTTGTTGTTCAGATGAACTCTTTCCTTTTTCTAGGTCCCCAAACTTTCTCTTACAGTTTTTTCCCAAATGTTTTACAGTTTTCTGTTTTACATCTAAGTCCATAATCCATTTTGAGTTAATTATTTTATATAAGGTATGAGATTCAGGCTGGGGTTTATTTATTCATTTGTGCCTGTGGATGTCCAATTTCTCCACCACCAGTTTTTGAATAGGTTATCCTTTTTCCATTGAATTGCTTTTGCTCTTTTATTCAAAGATCAGTTAAGCATATTTGTGTGGGTCTATTTCTGGGTTCTCTGTTCTATTCTTTTGACCTATGTGTCTCTTTTGCTGATGCCACACAGTCTTGGTTACTGTAGCTGTATAGCAAAACTTAATATCTGTTAGAATGATACCTCCTACTTTCTTCTTTTTTTCCCCTCAAGATTATTTTTGCTATTCAAGGGCCAGTTCCTTTTCATATAAATTTTGAAATTAGCTCATCTAGATCTAAAACAAACTTTGCTGAGATTTTGGTGAAATTGCATTAAACTCTGATCCATTTGGAGAGAATTGGTAACTTGATTATGTTGGGTCCTCCAATCCATGGGCATAATCTCACCATTTATTTTGGTCTACTTTGATTGTTTTCATCAGCTTTTTCTAATTTTCAGTGTGCTATACTGTACATGTTTTGTTAAGTTTATATGTAAGCATTTTTTTGGGATCAATAGTTGGTGGTATTGTGTTCTTAATTTTCAGTTTCCACATGTTCATTTTTAGTGCATAGAAGAGCAATTGATCTTTTTGTGTGTGTGTTTTTCTTGTATCTTGCAAACTTGATTAACTCACTTATTAGTCCAAGAAATTTTTTTGTAGATTCCTTGGGATTCTTTGCAGACAATCATGTGGTCTGCAAATACAGTTTTATTTCTTCCTTTCCAATATATGTCTTTCTTTTTCTTGCTTCATTGCAGTGGCTAAAATTTCTAGTACCATGTTGAAAAGAGTGATGATGTATGCATTTATTATTGTGAGAAAACCAGTTTTTTCGTGTCAGTACCAAAAAATAATAGTAAACCAAACCCAACTTGTTAGCTTATCTAGAAATTGTACATTATTTTGGCCCATGAATGATTGCCTAGCTCATCATAAACATTGAGAAAACGTTAGCTATCATCATCATAATTATGTATTTTTCCTTATTGTTTCTGTAATTTTAACAATGACTAATAATTTTAAAGATATTAATTCATCACGTTTTTGTTATTTCACGTTTTAGCACTAATCCATGCTTATTTTGTCTTGGACTCTAATTCATGGCGGATTGTTTGTGTGTTTTAATAGTGTATTATAAACTCATTTTAAGCACAAAAAAATGTTCTCCCTTGAAGAAGGTAAATATGGCAAGTTTTGGGAAAGGATTCTTCTGGAATGGTTTTAAATTTGCTTTTGTCAGGAGGCTTAAATGCGTTATTTGCCTTTCCCCGATTTTCTAAGTAATTCAGTGGCTGGATATTTCTCTGTACCACCTGTGCATAGTAAATATGGGCTCCAAGTCAGTGGAAAGCAATCCTCACAGTAGAATTGCTTTTTCCTTCCATATCCAGGACAGACCTAACCTGTCTTAGTTTGGGTTTCCCCAGGAGACCCCAAGGTAAGGATTCAAATGCAAGTAGTTTATTTGGGAAGTTATCCCAGATAATAGCAGTAGGAGAATGGCCAAAGTGAGACAAAGAGGGAAAGAAAACCAACAAAAGTTGATTGACCATTGTAAATGATACAGGATTTTTATTTCAGTTCCCATATGCTCACTTTTAGTATATAGGATGAGGTTACCACTGTGGGTAACTAGAGCACAATTCTGCTAGAGATAATGTAGAACCTACCCCAGAGTTTCCCCAGCAGAGGGAAAATGTTGAGATGTTTATATACCCACACACCAGCTGTCATTGGTCAGGATACTTCTGAGGGACATTCTCTCCAACAGTTCATTTGCCCTATTTATGCACAAAGCAAAAAACCTACAGTAATTCCTCAGACAGTTACGTTTTATTGGTGACTCAGGTATTTGCTCTCCACATTCGGGAGACATGGACAGGGCACTGAGGCATCTGTCAAACCTCTTTTGTCATTTCCCTGGGTCAGTGAGTTGATTAAATGGAGTGTTTGCATTGGACTTGTAGCCCTTTCAGGGTCCAGTTATCTACAGAGTGCTGAGTTCAAGTCCCCTGCCTGATGTAGGCCTGAGGCCTGTTCTCCTGTTCTGTGGGGATGTTAAACGCTAAACCTCTAGCCCTTGCAGCTCCAGTATTTCCCCGGTGCTGCTGCAGTGTTGGCACTCTTGCCCACTGCTCTGGTTTTCAGCTTCTTCCTTGCTTTTAGCACGTGGAGATTGCTTTTTGTTTTTTGCTGCTAAGTTCATCATTTTGCTGGAATTTGAAGACAACTCACTCTTTTGAATAGCTACTATAATGAGGGATGGATTTATATTTATTCAAACTATTTACTTGGTGATGGATATTTATTTTTTGTGTCTAGGTTTTTGTTTTTTTGCACTATAAACATGCAGTTGCTCTAAACTCTCCTTTACATGTATCTTTTGTTGTAGTGCCTTTACGTATGGGATAATGCCTTAGAAATGATATAACATACCAGAGATTTAAATGTAATATTTACTGCATTCCAGAAAAGCTATAACGATTTATGTTTCCACCAGCAATGCATCCTGGTGGAAGGATTTATCAGTCTTATAAATACCAAACAGAAATTAAAATCTTTTCCTCAGAGCATTAATGCTTTAATTCCCTAGCTCCTCATCAAAGAAAGTAAATTTGCCATTCACTTAAACAGAAAAATTGTATAATAAAACCAAAGTGCAAGGATCGAACAATAAATCTGCAAACCAGGAAAGTTGAGACTATACGAACTGTCATACCTGGACCAGAGAAAAAGAAATAATAAATCCTCGCTTCCAAGTAAAACTAACTCCATCCAAGGAAAGTTATTACTTCTTAGCTCCTTGGATAATGAGGGGTCATTCAGGTGCTTGGTATGAATTCTTAGGGTAATGGCTGCCTGGAGACATCAGCATGGTAATTAGAACATGTTCATGAAATCAGATGAAATAACTACTTCCTTGGAATTTAAAAAATGCTGCTTTTTAAAGTATGTAGTCTCCAAGTTATCTTGGGGATGCTTGAGTTCACAGGTTTCTGGCACTGTTGACTGGAAAGGCTTCTCTGAATCCAGCTTGGTTTATCTCTGTTAAAATGAGTTTCTATTTCTGACACAGTCCAACTGATAAAGATCTCTCAAGCTCTGTGTGGCCCTGGCTTCTGCAGCTGCAATATTCCTATGTGAACTGAGAAACTTCTAGAAGCAAAAGATCAACTCTGATGACAGTACTATTTCATTGCATTAAAATATAATTCCCGGGCTTCCCTGGTGGCGCAGTGGTTGAGAATCTGCCTGCTAATGCAGGGGACATGGGTTTGAGCCCTGGTCTGGGAAGATCCCACATGCCACGGAGCAACTAGGCCCGTGAGCCACAACCACCGAGCCTGTGCGTCTGGAGCCTGTGCTCCGCAACAAGAGAGGCTGCGATAGTGAGAGGCCCGCACACCGCGATGAAGAGTGGCCCCCGCTTGCCACAACTAGAGAAAGCCCTCGCACAGAAATGAAGACCCAACACAGCCAAAAATAAATAAATAAATTAAAAAAAAGCCAAGCATTTGAAGCCCTTTAAAAATATATATATATATATATATATAATTCCCATAAAATTAATTTCTACCTATAAAAATGAAGACACTGAAATTTTACCAACTACAATATCACTATTCAAGTCTTTTAAATTCAGAATTTGTAATTTTAAAATCCGTTGTACTGAAATTTATTTTTATATTATTTTCGGTAAAATATCAATAATATAAAGACTATGAAGGAAATATTTAAAACTACCAGAGAGAATAATTTTCAAGCACTACAAGTACAATATTTAATATAACTTACATCCCAGTGAAAGACACTGTAATGTAATTGTAAATCTTTTTCTACGTAATACTTGGTAAGCCTCTTTCTAGTTTTTGTGAGTGCTTGAAAGTTTAAGAAAAAGATTCTTTTCAAAATATAAATTCCATTTTATTAGTTGAAAATGACTTTTTGTTAATTCTGACAAATCATGTGTAGTTTTATTTACTTATTTCTATTTGTTTATTGTGTGTTCTGAAATTGTTAGAAGTGAGTTTTAGCTTTCAGAATAATATTTTATGTATGTCCAGATGGAGTTCTTAATAATTCAGTCTGTTTTTTTGTTTTTTTGTTTTTTTTTGGTGCAGGGGTAGAAAGGGAAGTTTGGTTAGGAGAGGAATCTTAAGTCTTCAAATGGTCTAACTTCTCTCTTGAAGAGGTTGTGTAGATTTGCCTATTTGTTTGATTGATTGTGGGAGACAGGTGCTCTGAAGGAATGTTAGTGATGCCTTAAGAATGTATGGAAGAGAGACCTTGACTTAATTTCAAAGGGTAGGTCTAAGAATGTTGCCTTGAGGAAACAGTGTTTGAGCCAAGACCTGAAGAATGACTAGAAATGGATTAGAGAGGTTTGCAGAGAGGGTGGGGCATGTGGGTGGGGCGCAGAGGTGAAGTGTATTCCAGGTGAAAGAACATCATGGGCAAAGAGCCAGTGGGAAATGACCTAACACTGGGGTGGGGAGAAACTGACAGAAGGTGGCAGGTGTGTGGAGTCCAGAGGCCAAGGGACAAGGTGGTATGAAGTGAGATCCATGAGGGTAGGCTCAGGCTAGGCCAGGCAGGCTCACTGTCTTTATTGCTTCTGGCGTCAGCATATTTAAACACATTCATATCTGTTTCCTTATTTTACTTTCACTTTACCCATGTAATGTAGGTGGGCACAATGCCTACAGTTGACAGAGGGAAGGAATCTGAGATTCAAGTGATATTCTGAGGCCTCACCGTCAGTTACTGAAGTTGCTCACAACAACCAAATAATCTGAGTCCTGGTCCCAGAGATTTTCTCCCAGGCTATGGTGAATATTAAATTTGCTTTCAGTGACTTTTCCTTCTTTCCTTGATTGTAGTCATGATAGTTGATTTTGCTTCTAAAACACTTAGCATATATGTAAATTTGGTATAGTTTTGAGCTGTTGGGGGATTTCAAATTCTGGTCTTTTGGTCTGGTGCTTCTGGCTTAATGTTAAACTCTTAAGAGAGGAAATTGTACTATGTTGCATGTTCATAAATTCAAAATGAAAAACCTTACAAAATAAGAGTTTTTATAGTACTTAAAGTTGTGATGCTATTTTTAATACAGTTGTTAATACTCTTCAATCTAAGTATCAGGAACTTTGTTTTTTTTATATCCTTTACCTCAGAATCATTCCTTTTATATTGATTTATGCAAATGTGTCAGTGACGTTGTCTCCAATATATACTCCAAATTTGTAGAAATGCAGAAATGTATTCAAGAACTGACAGAAACATCTGGAGACAGTCTCTACAAGGATTCAACAAGACCAACTTGTGTTAATCCAATGATCTCTTTTTGCAGATAAAAATTTTCCTAAAACATCCTTCCCTGAAAAAATTTCCTATTTGATAGTCAATTCCAACTTAACACAGGAATTATCTTTATGTGGCTTGTTTGTGGGAATTTTTCACTCTCTTAATAGCAGCTAGCTGTTCTGTTTAACATGCAAAAATTATGTGTATTTATATAACACAAGTACAAATTTGCCTATACTGAATTTATAATCTCTTTAAAAGGTAACTGCTCATTAAAAAAATGTAATAATACTGCCATATTATGTATGTGGCTTTACTGTGTTATTAAAATTTCAACCATGTGTTTCTCTGTGTTTCCAATGAAGTTGATTAAAATTCTTTTAGTAATGCATTTTGTAAACCACGCATGAGAAAAGTATCCCTAGCCTTTTTTTGTTTCATAATGATTTCAAAATCATAACAATTTCTCCTTTCTTAGAGGGTGCTTCATAAATGTTTTGCATTCCCTTTTACTTTTGAATTGTGCATTTGTTCTGCTACTACTAAATGGCCATTTAATCTGATTTCTTAAGTTACGATATACAACACCGCCTGCCCCAAGTGAACTCTGCCAATATTCTATAAATACAGCTCTGTTGCTCTTGACTTCTTGGAATATCTGTCATTATCTATACTCTAGTTACAAAGGACACTAGTAACAAGTCTGAAGCCCAAGAAAACAAATGACTGTACACCATAAAAAGGGTGTATTAAGAGGATAAAGGAAAATCCTAACAGAGAAGACAGGAAGGCAGGCCCCTGCATATTTAAAGTTCCACCGTTCCTGAAACAGGATGACAAGGATAGTGTGCTACAAATTTTCAGTGTTAGCAGAGGAATTTTGGCTGTGTAAGGATAATTAAAACTTAAAGCAGCTGAAAGGAAAGTTACAATCACATATCCTTTCACAGCACTAAAGAAATAGTGTTATGGGGAAGAAAGGAAGAAAAGACCAGCATTAAATGCTGGTTGCTAGAAAGACCAATATGGGACAGTATTTAGTTAATGACCTCAACTCTCTCCAGGATCTTATGGCACTGCCTATACTCTGATAAGCTTGTATTCAGTATTTGTATTTGTCTAATGTTGTATCTCCTTGTTTTATGATGTCATTCTCAAAAGAGATGAGAGGACCCAGGACATCCTGTATGATGCTCACATATGTCATCTGGATATGAGAAATACTTCACCAATCTAGGGAGGCTGTCATGAGACCTCATAGAAATGAGGTGGCATTCTTCTTCATCCCAGATAACAGAACTCTAATATTATCCATCTAGCATACCTGTCTGCCTAGATATTGAATTCTGTCACGGTCCACAAGTTGTACACAAAATAAAGGCAATATTTTCCTTTAGAGCTCTCATCCACTATTCCTGTCTTTTGATTAAAAAAAAATCTGCACTATGAAAGTTCTAGGGAAAAGAGAACTTGGTTCTGTGATACTGTGGTTAAAAAATTGTGTTTACCAGGAAATCCAGTATATTTAGGATATGTGATTCTTATAATGGAAAACAATTCAGAGAAAGAGAGGTATGAACCCACAGTCAAGATGTTGAGGACAAATACACTCAAGAATCACAGAAAACTACAAAACAATAGTAAGTTTTTAATCATCAATGAAAAGTACTGTTGATATTCATTCTTCGGACATGTATCGAATGCCTCCTATGTGTCATTCTTTGGGCTCGAGGATACAGAATAAGCAAAGAAGTGGGCTTAGAAAATGTCTCTGAGGATAGATTGAAGGAAGGTAGCATTGTAGGTGGGCCTCTGGACATAGCGCCTGAGACAGAGATTTCTATGCTAGTGATTGAAAGCAGTGCTTTCAAGAGAAACCTGAAAGGGAGTGAGGAAGCAGGAGAGAGAAACTAGTCAGAGAGGTGTGTCTCCAGGTGAAGTCTAGCCTCAGTCTGATCCTGTGGCGAGTTCTCAACTATAAAGAGGGTAGGGCTTTTGTACCCCTCACACCAGTCACTGGCTACTGGATGTAATGGAGAGTGGTCACAACCTTGCATGTGTTTCCAGGCAAGACAGCTTTCATTATCCAAGGGTACTCCTTCAGAGAAGGTGGCAGGAGAAAGCTCTTAGTGGCAACAGACACATTAATTGAGTAAAAGGGATTCCAAGAACCTGTGCATGGCACCAACGATGTCTGCTGTTGTAACTGACAAAGGATGGAAAAGACGTTGTGGATGCATATAAGGAGAAATGCATTGTTTCGGATTTGAGAAAAGAGAAGTGATAGGGAAATACACTGCATCTCAGTAGCGTTGGGGACCCCAAGGGTGAGTGAGGAATTGAGTCTGATAATGCATCTACCAGAGTGCCCCTTACCAGTGCATGCCCAAACACAGTCTGGATGACTACCCTTCAGACATGCTTGCCTGGGAAAGGGGTGTACCTGCTGATCTATAAGGTCATTTTCAACTCTTGGGTTTTATAATCTTGCAGACACTTAGTCCTATGTGTTCCTGCATACCATTTAGCAAAATATTTATATGTCAACACTTCTGAACAGTATCCTATAATTAATAACTATACTTAAATTTTTAGTGAAACGATAATGCTACTGTTAGCTATTCTGAATTTTCATGGGATCTTGGTTCAACAAATTGCCTAATAAGTTTGATAATCTCCAGTGGGAGGTAAATACTTTTAGGAATAAGCTAAGAACCATATGTAGAGTGGGACTGGATATTATTAAATACTATGGATATCGAATTAGTTTCTCAGGGTGAGTGAGCTTCTTTTTGCTGTGATCAGGTACCTGTAGAAGCTATGGAATCTCTATCTTGTGCCGACATTTTTCTTTAGAAAAGGAAATAACAGTTTCTGATTCCTCCTATAGTATGGCTTCCTCATTTGGCTGGTAGCTTCCCAAGTAGAGATGATTGATTTGAAGTCAGCAGCTAGGCTTGTGAGCTTTCTAATTTGGTAGGGGCCATTCTGATCTTGTGAGAAGCAGCAGCCCTTAGGGTGGCCCAGCCCTGTGATGTGGCTTTGAAAATCCATCCCGGAAGCTCTAGCCACGGTCTGTTATTTCAGTCATCTAATCATTATGTAAGTGGTACAGTACCCTTTCTGTTAAAAATCAGCTAGAATACATTTTATTTTCAGGGGTTGAACCCTGACTGATCAACTTTTAAATTGAAATTTAGTGATTCCTAGATGTAGGGTGTAGAGGTAGGTTAGTTCTTTTAACTCACAGAGTTGAGAAACTTTTTTTCACTTTGACAGCTATACATGTATATATTTACATGTATATTTTAGATTTTAGGTAAAAATGTTTTATTAAAAAGTTTACTGGCTAAAGTATGATTAGAAATATTTCCCACATTATGCAGAAGTTGAAAATGATTTGCAAAGGTACTTGATTGCTTAAAATATTTATTATTTTTATCTGAATTTAAAAATAACATTCACATTAAAGAATCTTTGGAGAGCTAGTTGCACTTTAAGTCTGCTTTTGGTGCTAGAGCCAGCCCCTGTCTTGCCTTACAAATCCCTCTACTCTGGAAAGACAAACTAAATTCGCCGGCTCCTGTGACACATAATGAGCATCAACCAGTGGCTTTTTCACACAAGTGTACAATTATCTTTTACTAGCTCCTTTGTCAGTGACTTGGTAACTTTAAATTCTGCATAGATTCCAATGCTTAGATTTTGTTTCTTCATGAAAATTAACTCTTATGCTAAGTTTTTTTCTCCTTTGTAATAGTATGTAATATCACAGGCTCTACAATTAAATTCAGAAAGGGACATTGTAACTTGCTAGTGAATTATTTATTTCCACTGAGTCACCCATAATATTGTATTCTCAGTAATATGATGAAAATAATTCCAGAGAGAATACTCTTAATACGTTATAAATTTCAACGTTGTTTTACAATGGATAATTGGATTGCTAAACCAAGCAAAGCTTTAAGCAAAGGCTTCCTCTTTTTAAGAAATAAGGCAATGGGTAGGGAGAACATTCTTCAGCTTTCTTGCTTAAAGGTGAAGGAATTTTTTGCAGTCTTGAAATGTGACATATATTGCATGTCCTTAGAGAATGCCACATAAAATTACAATAACAAAAATGTGTCAGTGTGTTTGGTACAACAGTATTGCCAGTGACTTGAGTTCATTTCAGTAGCGTAAGGTTTCTTATCTTGGGGTGATGATATGCTTATTTTTATACTGCAGGTATTCAAAACTTGACTTTCTTCATGCTTCTGAAGGGTTGTCAATAGTCACTCACCCAGCTAAGAAACCATAGAGTTGTCCATGTTCTCTGATAAATGGAAGCAACTTGCCCAAGGGCAGAAGTACTGTTACATAATTAATATTATCTTGGAAATAAACATAGTGCCTAAAGAACTGAACCATAGACCATGTCTATAGGGGTTATTGATTTAATGATTGATGTTGTGTATCACACAGCTGACTCACTTTTAGTGTTTGGAGATAGCTCATGAAAATTAATGCACTGAATGGCTTGGTTATTTTATGATTGAAGTCAAGGCAATTAGAAAATAGCATTTTTATCATATTACTGTATTTACTTGCATATCAATTTAGTGTTCGCTAGTAAAGGACTTAGAAAACAGGCTACTGTTCTCTTTGGCTCCCTTAATAGAATTGATTTGTGTCAACAGTGACTGGGTGAAACAATAAGCTTTAAAAATTAAATATTACTTTCTTGATAGTAATGAGGGTAATAATTATACTAGAGGAGAAAACTGAGGATTTATTAGACTTTGCAAAGTCCTGTGACAGAAAAATGGGAAGGAGAAATAATCTAAACATATGAGGTTTCAAAGGCTACATCTCTATCTGCCACTTATTGATGTTTAACTTACTGAGTTTCACTCTGATACAGAATTTTAAATTTACTGAGAGAAAGAAAAACAAGGTACTACATATTAAAAATTATATTTTATATGCACAGGCAACCTTACTAACAACTCATATTTAATAAGCATGTATTAGGCACATTTGTATACAAGAGTGATTTTCAGAGTTAGAATGTGGCAAGTATCAGAATTCCATAGGTATCTTTTAAAATATGCTCTGAGATTATGCATACCTGGAGCAAGCCTTAGTCAGCTTGGGCTGCCTTAAAAAATACCATTGTCTAGGTGACTTAAACAACAAACCTTTATTTCTCATAGTTCTGGAGACTGGGAAATCTGAGATCAAGATACTGACAGATTGAATATCTGGTGAGAGCCCTCTTCCTGGTTTGTAGATGGCAGCCTCCTTGTATCTGCAAATGACAGAAAGTGAGAGGGTTCTGGCCTCTTTCCCTTCTTATAAGGGCACTAGTTGCATCACGGGGGCCCCATCTTCATGACCTCATCTAAACCTAATCTCTCAAAGGCAGCTCCACCTCCAAATACCATCACGTTAGGGATTAGGGCTTCAACATATGCATTTCTTTTGGTGGCGGGGGTGAGGGGAGGACACAAGCATTCAGTTCATAGCAGAGTGTATTTCAGCCATTGTGTCATTGTTGCTGATTAGAGCACAGTCTTAGGTGCAAATAACTGAGAATCAAATAAATCTTGGGAATCGGGGATATGCATCAACCAGTGAATCCTTATGGCTTCCATACCTGGCTGATCAGCAGGAACAGGTGATTCTGCAGACCAGATAAATCTGGGAATACACATATGGCTTATTGTCCAAGCTGAGGTAGTAGTATTACCACAACATTTCGGTTAGAATGCAGTTTAAATAGGAAGACCCCTACAGCTTCCAAAGAAGGATCAGTAGTTCAAAGGATCTGTAGTGGCTCAAGACTTCTTGAATTTGATGAGTGGCCTTATGTCCCTGATATTGAGCCATTTTGCTCTCTGAAACCTTTGGTTCTGATTCATCCTGTGGCTCTTAAGATTTTTAGTCAACTTTGCTCAGACATGCCACCCTACCAGCTCAGGCCCCAGAACCAAACTCCAGGTCCAGTTGACTTGACTGGACCATGTTGAATATCATCATGGGTGGAGAGAATGTTTTCAGGGGCATCCTCAAGTCATATATACAGAGGCAGGGTATACACTGTCAGGTCTAGGACTTGGAACTCATTTGCCCACTCATGGGAAGTGGGGTCAGTCAGCTATGCAGGTGTTACAGGTATGTTAATGGCAAGGGACAGCAGTTCAACACAGTCATTGACGTCAGGCTTGGCCATTACTGCACAATAAGGATATATCTCCGTACGTGCATGGAGTACGAAAAAGAGGACTGTTTTAGGGAAGCCTCTCGGCAGAGCATCAAGCCTCCGTCAGTCCTTAGGAAAAGGACAGACAGGAGGGGGGCAGGGTCCGAGTCCTAAGGCCATTAGTATATAGGAATATGCCCAAAGGAGAGGAAATGGTGGAAATTAATTTAAAAGCTTTGTCTTTAGTTCTAGACTGGAAATTCACATGGCCTACAGTCTACTGCACATACCAGACTGTACTACTGGCATCTCATACTTAACATGTCATATACCTGAGCATGCCACTCTCATTCCTGAGGTCCTCTGCTGCAGGGAAAAAACAGAAGCTTCTGTCCAAATGCCAGAGTCATGGGTAAAACAGCCTTCTTAGATTTTTATACCAGCAATGACAAGCCCACTTAACATTTACTTGTATCTCACAAACTTCCTTTTCCCATCATGAACCCAGAGAAGGCTGCTCTAATGATAACCATTACCTAGTGCTTACCATGTGTCAGGAACTGTTCTAAGGAATTTACTTGTAGGGGATCAAATGAGGTCCCATAACAATTTTATGAAGCAGTTTTTATTATCATTAGCATTTTGTAGATGAGGAAAGGAAGACACAGAAAGGTTAAGTAACTGGCCTGAGGTCAGCTGGAATTACGGCCCTGGTACTTCATCTCCACAGTCTACTATGCTTTTCACCATTGTAGTATATTGCTTCCTAATTCTGTTACACTGCTAAGATGTTAATAGGTATTGCCTATTAGCCTAAAAGGGTTTTGTGGGGAAAATAAGTTTAGAAGTGTTGACTTCATTATGCAGATCTGTGGAGTGTTAATCTGTGATGGGAGTGGTTGTTTTTGGTGGAATATCTCCAGGAGCCAGGCTTCTGCAAAACACATTTCAGGTAAAACTGATACTAGTTATTCAGCAGCCAGCTTTTGTATCCCAGTATATTCTCGCCAGAAAGAAGTTTCACAGGTAGGCTGGAATGCTGCTCTTTCTGGCTGAAAACACTTTTTAAACCTAACTGATTGCTTATGCTAATGGCTCAATACGATTCTGTGGTAATCAGAGCTGGAACTGCGCTCACTCACCTGGAGATTCTCATTTCCAGCATTATCTGTGGAGCTTACCTCCATCTCAGGAACCAACTAGAAGCCTTTCTCTCCTTGAAGCTTTTCTCGTTTCCTCCATCTGAAGCCTTCACCTGTCCACGTTTGAAATACCATGACTGCAGTTCAGCAGTTCACATTAAAGATTTTTCGTGAGCTACCTGACGGAGTAGTAATTTTTGTACATGTTTCTTAACTCCTCTATTATAAGCACTGCAGATCAGAAACCTTGTTTACACCTCAGTGAATTCCTACGGCTGTGGCAGTTGAAGATCTGTGTTTTGATCAGTGAATGAAAAGTTTTTCATGATTTGAAAATTACTTTAGGTGGTCATTTACTTTATTTCAGGTACAAATGTCATGTTATTATATTTTGTTTTATTATTAACGATAACTTAATTAAAGTTTAAAAAAATAAAGATATCTCTAAGTCCATCAGTCACATGCATCAAACTGTTGGCCATTCTCTCTGATGGTGCTTGTCATTCTTGCCCCTATCACATGCATGCATAATTGTTTGTAGTTTTGATTATACTAGAGGTCTACTTTCTTATATTTTTAAAGACTTTATTTTTTAGAGCAGTTTAGGTTCACACCAAAATTTAGAGGAAGGTACAGAGATTTCCCATATACTCACTGCCTCTGCATAGGCATAGCCTTTCCCATTATCAGCCTTACTGAGTAGAGTGGTACATCTGTTACAACTGATGAACCTGCACTGACACATCCCAATCATATTTATTAAGCTGCATGGGGTTGCATTCAAGAAATGTTCCATAATTTAGTCTTCCACTAATATTAGACACCCACATTGTGCTCTTTTTCCTATTTAACAGAAAAATTAAATCTATGTGATTATAACATATACTAAAAAGTTGCAACATTCATGATGGGGGACAGTGTGGTCAGTGGTAGATTAGATTATGGGAGCTCTTTTCTAAAAATCTTTTTTGCTTAATTTAATAAAAATATGGTAAAGAAAGTTAACAGAAGAAATTCCTTAATCGTAAAATATGCTGACTGAAATGTGAAAAAAAAATCATTTAGTAATTTATTTATTTTTTTTGCTCAAAGTCTGAATCAAAAAATGGAAAAAGGTTTTTAAAATCAAATTTTGTTTTAGGCAGAGGCCTATGGATTGAAAACAGGTCATGGGGCTTAACTGAGAGAAGCAATAAATAAGAGGGCTGAAAAAACACTGTGCCCAGCCAGCAATCAATGAATTGTTGCATAGAATAGAACCTAAACACACACACACACTCAGTGTAAACTCAGAAGCAAAGAAAATAGCTGCTCTAACATATTGGTCTTGCCTGCATACAGTACAGGAGACTTCCGTAGGAGAAGAGCCTTGTGTTTAAAACCTAAAGTGGCTCTACCCTACAGTAGTAGAGGGAGTAAGGAGGGGCTCTTGATAGTTGATGTGGCTCTGGCAATTCCAGAAGAGGCTGGACTAACCTCATCTGCTCTCTACTGGTTTTTCTTCCTTCTTTCTTGCTTTCCTTTCCTTTTTCTCGATTTTCCTTCTTTTCCTCTTCCTTTCTTTCTGTTAGCCTCTATTTAACAGGGTCTGCTCTGTGCCAGACCCTCTTCTAGGAGCTAGAGATGCAGCAAAGAACAAGACAACATACACTCCTGCCCTCGTGGATCTTTTATATTCTGGTGAAGGGAGTCATAAAATAGACAAATGCATCTATAAACAAATGGAATATTTCAGATCTTGGTAATGAAAATAGAGTAGGTGATCTGTTAGTGATTGACAGAGGCTATGTGTGTCATCTTTGGATTAAGTAATCTGGAAGAGGTACTTTGAGGAACTAAAGATGAGTTAAGACCTGCAGAGTGCTCATTAATAAGACATTAGTTATAAGAATATTACAGGTAGAGTTTTCTGACAGAGGAAATAGCAAATACAAAGACTCAGGAATGGCCTCGGTGGTTTAAGAAGCCCAGTGTGGCAGGAACGTAGTGAATCACGCTTGGAGAGAAACAAGTCAATAACTGCTTGTTTTCTGGGGTGGGGAAAAAAAATAGAGACCTCTGTGGGAATCAGAGACTGTATCACACCACACCTTCATAGCAAGACTGAATGGGAAGGTTTTAAAGAACTTAGTGGCTCTTTAAACCACCAAGGTGGTTAATGGAGGTAGTTGATGGAGCCATCAGAGAAGAACATGGTTTTTCCATTCTTTAAATGTGCATCATGGAGAACCTTCTTCCCATTGGACAAAAAGTATATTCTCAAGCTCAGTTGGATTACATGTTAACAGACAGTTTATAAAAGTTTGATGCCTAAAGTGTTATATTTGTCATGCCAGAATGAACAGACAGAATAATGCCTGTAAAACTTAATTGTTCGCTAGGAAAATAACTCCTTGATGGCACAATTGATATTTAATTCAACAAGTTAATTGAGGGATAACTCAGGCTTACATTTTAGAAAATCAATTTACCATCCAATTTGTTAAGGCAAAAAAAAAAAAAAAAGTCAGTGTCTGATTACGGGATGAGAAAAACATGAACAAATGAGATTATGAAGCTGCCTTATTTTCAGATATTTGGCAAAGAAAACCCAAAGAGAATATTTTCATTGTTGGAGCTCTTAAAGATAAAATTTTCAAAGTATGTGTTGTTGGAGCTCTTAAAGATAAAATTTTCAAAGTATGTGGATTAAAATGTATCATATTTTACATAAATGTTTGATCCAATTTATGAAAGAACATTAAAACTTGAAGTTCCTTCATGTTTTTGAAGAAAAACAGGCTGGTGTTCGTGGAAAATGAGCCACAGATAGAATTACTATCCCACTGGGAAATCTTTCAGTTAAATTTCATATAATTTTCTTCAAGCTTTGACATAACTTGAGTTGACTATTAACCATATATAATTTGAAACACACACCTGTGTATTTAACTTTTCATGTATCACTTTATTTGGAACTGCTTGACTAGATTACAGTGTCCTTGAAGGTAGAGAGCACATTATCTGTTTCTTTTTTATGATGTTCTATAGGATCTAGACCCAAGATAATATGACAAACTTGGTAGCCATCATGATTTTTACTGGGGTTTATGTAGGTTTTGGTTAGGACACTGGGATGAGTTAGATAACGATTGGAAAACTATGGCCCTAGAGCCAAAACTGGCGCTTAGCCTGTTTTTGTAAATAAAGTTTTTCTGGAACACAGCTATGCCTTTCTTGTTTACTTATTTTCTGTAGGTGCTTTGCTGCTACAATAGCAGTTGAGTAGATGTGACAGAAACTATACGGCCCTCAAAATCTAAATTATATGGCCATTTATAGAAAAGGTTTACAGGACCCTGAAGTAGTTTTTCTGTTTGTGACTTGGAGTGATCAAAAAGTATGTGCCTACATCTCCAACTAGATTTAAAGATTTAATGTTTTATATTTGCTTTTATTTTGGTATAGGTGTAATGGAAAAATCTAGCTACATTCCTACATGATGGTTGCCTCCATGCCAGTTATTTGGTGACCCGTCTGTTCGTCACTAATATGAAATATAACATTTATTGTATATTCAAGGCCTGAATTAGAATATTAATATGTGTTGAGATTTTACTATATGATAAGCACTTTGTTAAGCATTTTATCAGCATAATTTTATTTATTGATACACAGTAATTGTGTGATGTGTGTACTTTTATTATCCCCATTTTATAGATGAAGAAACTGAGGTATATAGATGTTATATAACCTGCCCAAGGTCACACAGTTAGAAATTTGTGGAGAAAGGGATTTTTATAGATTTGAAAGAGATGAAAATGGCAATTAAATAAATTTTGAATGATGAATGAATGTATAAAATTCTTATTTGTATTTTCTTTCTATTTTGTTTATTTAATTACATAACAAACACATGGTACCAAGCTCTGTTCTAAGCACGTTATAAACATTAAGCCATCTAAACCTCAAAACAACCTTATGAAGTAGGTATTATCATAGTGAGTATTTTGACAGTAAGAAATTGAGGCAGAGAGATGAAGTAGTTTCCTAAAGATCACCCCACAAGTAAGTGTTAGAGCTGGGATTTAAACCCAGGGAAACTTATTTTAGGCTCCCTGCTTCTGATCCTTTGATTTGTTCTAATAATCACAGAAGTGTGTGTATCTAAATCTTTTTTAAAAAATGAACAGTTGCTGGCCTGTAGGAACAGTAGCAATTCACGACTGAGACAGAATTTCTTACATATTTATATAAGAAAATCACCTAAATCCAGTAGCATTAATCAAAAAGCCTTGCCTTGTGTTCCCCAGCACACCAGAATATGAAATGCTGTCTACTTGATTTAGAGAGGCATATTTATGTGATATAATCTTGTAGAAACAAGAACTGGTTGTGTGAGTGGCTAATCCTGATAATAGTCTGAAACCTATAAACATAAACTCCCATGATGAAAGAGTTCAATATTTTTAAAGCATTAAAAAATTTTTTTTCAGTAAAATTGGCTTTCCTTTTCTCCCCTCTTTTTTAATTTTAAAACTGGGTTTGAAAGGAGCATCTCTTAGTTACCTAAACTTTTACAAATATGTGAAACATTCCTTAAGAGGTACGAATCTTCTCCTTGTTCTCTTTATTTGAGCTTGGATGTGTCAAATACAATGAAATGGAATTTTAAACCTTGTCGGAAAAATCACCCGCCGATTCTGCAGAAGCTGGATTGATGTCAGCGTTAGAGTCATGTATTTCAGACTCCTGTGTCTGAGCGTAGTGGCCCCTCTTCTGGCTCTGGCACCTCAGCAGTTACTAGATTAGGAAGAGCACCACTCTGGCATTCAGAACCATTTCCTGGGAGCAAACCAAGTGAAGCAGAATAATATATATTTGTTTCCTAATTGGTTATACTTTTACAGTGGGGCTTGAGTTTTTCCCAGAAAGGTGTTGGTGTTGGCCATATCCAAACCATGTCCACAGTCAGGTCAAAGTTCATGTCATAGGAAGATAATTCAGGGGAAATTATTGAGGGAAATATTGAACGTGTAGCATCCTGGGCAGCCTGCTCAGTTTGGTGCCATTCATGACTTCTGACTTTCTGAGAGCCAAAACCTAAATCAGTTTTAAATGTGAACTTTTCTTTTATCCTGGAAGATGAGGATGTTATTTTAATTTTTCAGGAGAAGTTATTCAATGTTGGTTCTCCAACCATGAAGTGAACAATGAATGAATGACCGTACTTATAATAACCAGATACACATCATTCTTTGAGTTTTTTTATGCCTGCTGATTTTTTTTATGTCCTCTGATAATGGGAAATAATTAGGTGAAAATGGTGGGATTTTTTTAAGTAAAAGTGCTTAAAATAGTAAAGTTAGGTTTATTTTCTGTTTTTATACCAATACTATATATTCATTTGACAAATGGTAAAAATTCAGATCACTATCTCAAATAATCATATTGGAATCATAGCCCTGTAGAATTAGTGCTGTTGAAACCCAGAACTGGGGAGAATAAGTGAATTGTTTCTTTGTAAAGTTCTAAAAATATCTTTAAAATGCAAGACCTCAGTACAGCTCATCTGTTAAAGGACTATCTTTCCTTTAGGTAATGACAGATAATTCTACTTGTTTTGTACTCTCTAGTAATAATTACTCTCTAGTAATAATTCATAGCATTTTAGTCACCACACCAACAACAGACATTTAATGCATACTGATTAAGAAGTGACTTGTGATACAACTTTTCCAACATTTGTGTACCAGAACAAGGGAACATGAATGCCAGATCACTAAATTACCCTGGACTTTCTTTTTACCTTTCTGTATACATGTTATTTGGAGGCGAAAGACATTTGCCACTGACTAGCTGCTTAATAGCTGTGTGAAATTGGACTTGCAGAATTGTAGAATCTTCTGTATAAAAGGGATCTTAAAGGTTATCTTGTCAGTCTACTAATAGGATCCTTGAATCTCCTCTTCAGCATGGGCACAGAGTAGGTGTCCAGCTTCTGTGTGACTCCTTCCAATGATAGGGAAATCAATAACACCCAGGAAACTTGGCCATTTTCAGGCAACTCTAAGTAATAGTATATTCTCCAAACACTGAGTTCTTTTGTTTTCAGTTATGTAAATAAATGTAAATGGATATAATGACTACTGCCTTTTTTATCTCACAAACTTGTTGTAAGGATACAATGAGATAATGCTTATAGAAGATGTAGTGTATTCAGTGAAGTGAGATGTATCTGAAGGTATCATTCTTATTACTCTATGTGCTAGACTGGATGATATGCACATTTATTTGCTCTCCCTCTTGGAAGGATTCTGTTTCCCTATCCTAATGACATTAGGCTTGCCCATGTGACTTCTCTGACCAAAGAAATAGGATTAGAAGTCCCATGAGTCACATCTATGCAAAATGTTTAAGAGCCAGCAAATGGCCCCAAGCCCCCTTCCCTCTGCCATAGCTGTTAATATTCCAGAAGAAGGCTGCTTCAACAGCCTGGATCCTAGAAGGAAGATGACATAGGGCAGAGCCACAGCCTTTCCACAGGGGTGCTGCATGAGGTGGAAATAAATCTTGGAATCGTTTGTTATCACAGTGTATTCTAGGTTTTACAGATTGGTGTATTCTTTTTCCCACTTTGAGTTCAGGCCTAATTACAAGTTATATTCTTGTGGACTTCTTACCACTATGGGGCCTCTGCTACCACCACAGATCTTTCTCTCTTTTGTAGAAGCCACTGTAGAAGGCAGGAATGTGTTTTTTCTTAGACTGGCCAGGTAAGAGTTCAAAAGCATTATGGAGTTAAGTTGGCTGTTGTTGGGTACTTGAAAGCCTTTTGACTTTGATACTTTTTCCATGAACATTCTGAGTTATCAATTTACATCTTTGTAAATTGGGAACTATGAGTATTTTTCTATAACTCAGTGTTTCTCTAACTTTTTTTCATTATTTCTCATCTAGCCTTTTTAGAAATATTTTCCCTGGTTACCCTCCCCACCTCATGAAATTTTAGTACCATAGATAAACTGTATATCTGTTTATGTTTGTATTCTCTAGTGGAACATTTGTTCATTTATCCTACATCCCAAATTGCATGTATATTTGTGCTTTATAATTTAAAAGACTAAGATTTTTTTTGTCTGTCTTCATTAAGACTGGATGCTCTACCTAAAAAATGGACAAATTAGGAAAGGCCAGTTTCTGAACCTTCACACTGCTGTGGGACATCTCACAAGGGGTGGCCCCAAGTAGAGCAGAGTGAGCAGAGGTTTTTTCCTGGGGAAAAAAAAGCTTTCCTCACTATAATTTAGAGGCTTTTGAGAGCTGAAATGCAACATACTGTGTAAAAAAGAGAAAAAAAAAGCTGTAAATCATCACAGTTTTGTAGTGTCAGAGTTGAGTGGGTGGAAGACAGCATAGACTGTGGTACAATAGAGCAGAATAGAGCATGACAAAATCTATATATAGCAAGCATTTAGTAAGCACTTGCTGTATACCTCACCTTTGCATTATTTCATTTAATTCTTCTGGCAAGTTTCTGAAGTACTGTTACAAAATTAATTTTATAGATGAGGAAACTTTGACTTAGAGAGCTTAAGAATGTGCCAAGGCTATAAAGTGGGGAGGAGCTGTGTCAGGATGTTCAGGCATGTTTAAGACTTCAACTCCATGCCCCTTGCTAGCAGGCAACACTATACCTCGCAGTCAAAATGAGATGGGTCTGGGAATGAGCTCACTACTGGCAAGGCAAGTAAGTCATAGAAGGATTAATGTTGTTAAGTTGCATCTTTTTAGGGGAGTCTGTTCCATTGTCTTCTGAGTAACTAAATAGTGACTGTATATCTGGAATATCAAAGATACATGTACCATGATCGAGGGCTGAGTCTTATTAGAAATCATATGTAATGTATATCCATTATGTACTTTATATTTGTTTTATAATGTGCATTATTTCTATGGTTAAAAAGAGCCCCATAAATTTATCCCCACCCCACTTCATCAGGGAGAAAGCAATGCTGGGTCAGTCCTTCTCCATTTCACCAGACTCCTTTTAGCTGCCCTTATGTGATTTTTCACATTCTAGGCTAGCCTTCATATTTACGTTATCCCAATGCCCCCAGTCTTAGGGCCATTTGACAGTCTTAGGGCCCATTATATTTTAGTCTCTTTTGTTAATTTCTAATCAATTTCTAATCAATTCTTGGTATATAGAAGGAACACAATGAATATTTGTTGAGTAAATAGATGAATGCTTAACCTATAGAGGACTACTCAAATTCCAGGGCTGTTGTTAACATAGGAGTTGCTGCCTTCTTACAATACAAACAGTAATGTCAACAACACATTGGTGAGTGTCCACTTTGTCTTCTTTGACCAGTGCAGTGGGTCATAAACTTTGGATAAACATATATTTAGGTTTCTGCTTTAAGGTGATAGAGTGAACACGTGCATTTGAAACCCCAGTGGAATATTAGTAAAGAATTATAAAAGATGATATAAATGTTTAACTGTAAAGGATCAATAGTTGAAAGAGATGTCAATAGAACTTCTGGAAGACAAAAAGCTTTTGAAGGCACATTGGTGGGTGAAACAGAATTGAAAACATGCAGAAGGGTACTGCATGAGAATTGATTTTCCCAGTGGTGGAAAATCAGTGGTGTGGTGGAGCCAGGTCTCATTGACCTGGGATTGTGATAATCTCTTCCCAACTGTGACTTCAGAGATACCATGTTAGAATCTTGAAATTGCCCATACTGGGGGTACAAATTTGGGCCTTTCCTTCTCATTAGCTGATTGTTAAGCATTTACCAGTACATCTTTGTAAGGAACCCCATAGAAAATCCAAGATTTCGGTAATCTGGTCCAAATGGTAAGAATGAGGGTGTGCTCAAAAAAGGGAGTAGAACTATTAAAGGTTTAGATCAGCTGTGACAATCCTTTTACGCTGTTTCTGCCTGTACTTGACATTTGCCTCAGTGCCAAACCCTAAAGGGTTCTCTCTAAAGCAGTGGTTTTCAAACCTTAGCCTGCCTCATGATCACATGGAGCCTTGTTCAAACACAGATCACTGGACCTCACTTTCACTTTCTTTTTCTTTTTTTATAAATTTATTTATTTATTTTTGGCTGTGTTGGGTCTTCATTGCTGCACGCGGGCTTTCTCTAGTTGTGGCGAGCGGGGGCTACCCTTTGTTGCGGTGCACGGGCTTCTCATTGCGGTGGCTTCTCTTGTTGAGGAGCATGGGCTCTAGGCGTGCAGGCTTCAGTAGCTGTGGCTCATGGGCTCTAGAGCGCAGGCTCAGTAGTTGTGGTGCATGGGCTTAGTTGCTCTGCGGCATGTGGGATCTTTCTGGACCAGGGTTTGAACCCATGTCCCCTGCATTAGCAGGCAGATTCTTAACCACTGTGCCACCAGGGAAGCCCAGTACCAAGTTCCAGGTACTGCTGCTGCTGCTGCTGCTGGTCTTGAGAACCAGTGTTCTAAAGAAAGTAAAGGAGAACCTTGGGGTGGATGTTGGCATTGTGAAGTGAGGTGCTTCTCATTTGACCTGTGGGGTGGTAGGGGGCAGTCTGTCGACTGGCTTCTAGCTCTGCATCCTAAAGTTAGCCTCCCAGGCAACAAACCCCTTCCATTAGAGACAGCCCAACTCGCTTTGCCATTCAGTTAAGAGGCCTGGCGAGGAAACAAAGCCAGTTATTCTATAGTGTCCTAGAATCATCCTTATCTTTCCTGTAGGGAATCAATCATTATATAGACATGTCAGTGTAGCCTCTGTTTCTTAGTTTTCAACTTTATAGTCAACCTTTCATCAAAACATAGATAATGTAATTAAGCTTACAAAATAAAATGTATATGCTATTAATGTTAACAATGTAAAAATAGAGAAAAGGGCAGAAACTGGGAGATAAAAGTTGGGAAGACAGAAAAAAGAGAATAAAAACATAGATATTTGATATAGTGAACAACCAAGTGATTGTTTAAAGTTGATAGCCAAATGTATAGAATTTTGGGTATAATACTCAACTTTACCAAGGCAACCAATAGAAGAACTGAAAATTTTTATATCTCAAAAATTTAAAAGATGAAGAGGTATCATAAATAAAATGCTCAATTTTTTATAGCTGGGAGTAAATAGAGGGGTGAAAGTAAATAAATAAATGGAGACTTAAACATATTATTTAGTGTTTTGAAGGTAACAACAAGAAGTAAAGACAGAAAGAGTTAAATGCAGTGAACTCTGAGGAGTGGATAGTTGGCATGGAAACCAAGGAGAACACTGGTGCTTCTCATTATAAAACTTCTGCTATCTTATAATTCAAATGGACATGTGAATGTATCGTTCTTTTTAAAAAATGTCCTTTACATTAAGATGACTTCTTATTGGTATGGACAGTCTTGAGCATTTATAGTTTATAGCTTAGTTTGAAAATGGACAACGGATACAGAGACTTTCTTAAAATTGAAGTATTGTTGTGACAGTTTCAGAGTGATTCAGTTTTATATATATATATATATATATATATATATATATATATATAAAACACATATATATGTATATATACACACACATATATTCTTCGTCAGATTCTTTACCATTATAGGTTATTATAAGATACTGACTATAGCTCCCTGTGGCACAGTAAATCATTGTTGCTTATATATTTTATATATGGTAGTGTGTATCCATTAATCCCAAACTCCTAATTTATCTCTCCCTCCACCCCTTTGGTAACCATAAATTTGTTTTCTATGTCTGTGAGTCTGTTTCTGTTTTGTAAATAAGTTCATTTGTATCATATTTTAGATTCCACATATAAGTGATATCATATGATATTTGTTTTCCTCTGTCTGACTTAACTTCACTTAGTATAATAATCTCTAGGTCCATCCAAGTTGCTGCAAATGGCATCATTTCATTCCTTTTTATGGCTGAGTAATATTCCACCTTGTATATATATACCATATCATGTTTATCCATTCATCTGTCGATGGACATTTAGGTTGCTTCCATGTCTTGGCTATTGTAAATAGTGCTGCTACGAACATTGGGGTGCATGTATCTTTTTGAATTAGGGTTTTCATCTTTCCCAGATAAATGACCAGGAATGGAATTGCTGGATCATATAGTAAGTCTATTATTAGTTTTTTGAGCACCCTCCATGCCATGTTCCACAGTGACTGCACCAATTTACATTTCCACCAACAGTGTAGGAGGGTTCCTTTTTCTTCACACCCTCTCCAGCATTTATTATTTGTAGACTTTCTGATGATGACTATTCAGACCAGTGTGAGGTGATACCTCATTGTAGTTTTGAATTGTATTTCTCTAATAGTTAGCAATACTCTAATAGTGAGCATCTTTTCATGTGCCTGTTGGCCATCTGTATATTGTCTTTGGAGAAATGTCTGTTTAGGTCTTCTACCCATTTTTGGATTGGGTTGTTTGTTCTTTTAATATTGAGCTGCATGAGCTGTTCATATATTTTGGAGATTTAGCCTTTTTCCGTTGATTCATTCGCAAATATTTTCTCCTATTCTGAGGGTTGTCTTTTCGTCTTGCTTATGGTTTTCTTTGTGGTGCAAAAGCTTTGAAGTTTCATTAGGTCCCATTTGTTTATTTTTGTTTTTATTTCCATTACTCTAGGAGGTGGATCAAAAAAGATCTTGCTGTGATTTATGTCAAAGAGCGTTCTTCCTATGTTTTCCTCTAAGAGTTTTATAGTGTTCGGTCTTACATTTAGGTCTCGAATCCATTTTGAGTTTATTTTTGTGTATGGTGTTAGGGAGTGTTCTAATTTCGTTCTTTTACATGTAGCTGTCCAGTTTTCCCAGCACCACTTATTGAAGAGGCTGTCTTTTCTCCATTGTATATCTTTGCCCCCTTTGTCATAGATTAGTTGACCATAGGTGTGTGGGTTTATCTCTGGGCTTTCTATCTTGTTCTGTTGATCTATGTTTCTGTTTTTGTGCCAGTACCATACTGTCTTGATTACTGTAGCTTTGTAGTATAGTCTGAAGTCAGGGAGTCTGATTCCTCCAGCTCCATTTCTTTCCCCTCAAGACTGCTTTGGCTATTCGGGGTCTTTTGTGTCTCCATACAAATTTTAAGATGATTTGTTCTAGTTCCGTAAAAAATGCCAGTGGTAGTTTGATAGGGATTGCATTGAATCTGTAGATTGCTTTGGGTAGTATAGTCATTTTCACAATATTAATTCTTCCAATCCAAGAACATGGTATATCTCTCCATCTGTTGGTGTCATCTTTAATTTCTTTCATCAGTGTCTTATAGTTTTCTGCATACAGGTCTTTTTTCTCCCTAGGTAGGTTTATTCCTAGGTATTTTATTATTTTTGTTGCAATGGTAAATGGGAGTGTTTCCTTAATTTCTCTTTCAGATTTTTCATCATTAGTGTATAGGAATGCAAAAGATTTCTGTGCATTAGTTTTATATCCTGCAACTTTACCAAATTCATTGATTAGCTCTAGTAGTTTTCTGGTGGCATCTTTAGGACTCTATGTATAGTGTCATGTAATCTGCGAACAGTGACAGTTTTACTTCTTCTTTTCCAATTTTTATTCCTTTTATTTCTTTTTGTTCTCTGATTGCCATGGCTAGGACTTCCAAAACTGTGTTGAAAAATAGTGGTGAGAGTGGACATCCTTGTCTTGTTCCTGATCTTAGAGGAAATGTTTTCAGATTTTCACCATTGAGAATGATGTTTGCTGTGGGTTTGTCATATATGGCCTTTATTATGTTGAGGTAGGTTCCCTCTATGCCCACTTTCTGGAGAGTTTTTATCATAAATGGGTGTTGAATTTTGTCAAAAGCTTTTTCTGCATCTGTTGAGATGATCATATGGTTTTTATTCTTCAATTTGTTAATATGGTGTATCATATTGATTGATTTGCATATATTGAAGAATCCTTGCATCCCTAGGATAAATCCCACTTGCTCATGGTGTATGATCCTTTTAATGTGTTGTTGGATTCTGTTTGCTAGTATTTTGTTGAGGATTTTTGCATCTATATTCATCAGTGATATTGGTCTGTAATTTTCTTTTTCTGTGGTATCTTTGTCTGGTTTTGGTATCAGGGTGATGGTGGCCTCATAGAATGAGTTTGGGAGTGTTCCTTCCTCTGCAATTTTTTGGAAGAGTTTGAGAAGGATGGGTGTTAGCTCTTCTCTAAATGTTTGATAGAATTCACCTGTGAAGCCATCTGGTCCTGGACTTTTGTTTGTTGGAAGATTTTTAATCACAGTTTCAGTTTCATTACTTGTGATTTGTCTTTCATATTTCCTATTTCTTCCTGGTTCAGTCTTGGAAGGTTATACCTTTCTAAAAATTTGGGCATTTCTTCCAGGTTGTCCATTTTATTGGCATAGAGTTGCTTGTAGTAGTCTCTTAGGATGCTTTGTATTTCTGCGGTGTCTGTTGTAACTTCTCCTTTTTCATTTCTAATTTTATTGATTTGAGTCCTCTCCCTCTTTTCTTGATGAGTGTGGCTAATGGTTTATCAATTTTGTTTATCTTCTCAAAGAGCCAGGTTTTAGTTTTATTGATCTTTGCTATCGTTTCCTTCATTTCTTTTTCATTTATTTCTGCTCTGATCTTTATGATTTCTTTCCTTCTGGATTACTAATCCTTTTTTGATAAGTTCTTTCACCAAATTTGTTTTTATTTCTAATTTTCCATGGTACTAAATGTTTATATACAGACCTCAAAATCATTGATTCCATTGCCCTTGACTTTATTGAATGAATGTTCTGTATCAGCTCTCACAAAATGCTCCCAATTTCATGCTTCTTATTGAATGAAGAGTAACATTCCCCTTCTTAACCTCAGAAATGCTTCTTCCAAAATTGAGACAGTATTCCCAATAAGATCTAGGAAAATTGAGGGTATAGAATATTTTTGGTATAGAGTAGTTTGGTAAGACAGCAAGAGAAAAGTAGCATTAATTACATTTTGAAATAGATTTGTTTGTGGCCTTATACAAGCCACTTCTCTGTCATTCCCAATTTTTATATTTGTGAAAAATTTAATTAGATGATTTCCAAGGACCGTTTTCACTCTAAAATTCAGAATTTGTCAAGAAATCAGATACTTGTATTAGTGAGGATAACTCTGAAGTATATAGATTTTGTTTATTAGTAGAGGCTATAGAAATGAGCTTGATTCACCCTCAGTCTAGTTTGTCAGTTCATAGAGGGCAAGCATGGTTATTTTCATTTATCATTAGATCTTTCTAACATTTATTAAACCTTTTTGCACAGTCAGTACCTTGATCAGTGTTGTTTAGTGTACATTCAGACCCTCTGGATGGCTTTAGTAACCTGTGGAATCATTGTATTGTATATTTCCTCTAGTACTAAGGGGTCCACAAGGCCACCAGGAAGAAAGAGCATGTTCTCTAGTCTACTCTATATTTTTTAAGGACATGGAAATTAAGATAAAGGGTGGTAGAGCTGCAGGGTGAAATGCAAGTGGTGACCTGTATGGTTATACTGGGGGTGGATGGGGTTAGGTAATAAGCTTTCAGATCCAGGTTTAGTTGGGTGAGGGTACTGACAGCTGTAGTGCTGTAGTTACTGAGAGAAAGCTGTGGAAAAGACTGCTAGGAATCAAAATAGGCAAGCAGGACTCTACTTGTGTCTTTGAATTCCTTTGATCTTCACCCCATTCTCATTAGTTCCAGAGCAAAGAATTTCCCTGGCTTATCCCATCCCTCAGAAATAACTGAGTGTACCAATCTTTGAAAATAGGGTGTCCCAAATCAACAATCCTTTTGTTCTTTTGGCTTTTATTTTAAAAATAAATAATTGGAGATGGTTGCAAACCACCCATAATGATTTACTTTAAGAAAATATCATATGATAATTATATGGAAGGGAAGATTTGTTATAGCTGACATAAGTTATGAATCATAAGGCAGAAGAAAATATATGGTGAGAGAAGACCAGAAGTTAGATTTGCCCTGACACAGTGAGGATGCCATCAAAATGTGCAGTGGCATCTCTACACAGTATAAAGGTGATTATTCTGTGTCAAAGCTCTGGCAAGGTTAGGTCTCAGATACTATCTTTAAGATTAAGGAAATGAGCATTACAGCAGGTAGGCTGGGTTTAAAGAAACTCATGATTTTTTGTTTTTAAATTTATTTATTTATTTTTGGCTGCATTGGATCTTCGTTGCTGCACGTGGGCTTTCTTTAGTCGCTGCAAGTGGGGGCTACTCTTTGTTGCAGTGCGCAGGCTTCTCATTGCAGTGGCTTCTCTTGTTGCGGAGCACGGGCTCTAGGCACGCAGGCTTCAGTAGTTGTGGCACACAGGCTTAGTTGCTCCACTGCATGTGGGATCTTCCCGGACCAGGACTCAAACCCGTGTCCCCTGCATTGGCAGGCAGATTCTTAACCACTGCACCACCAGGGAAGTCCTGAAATTCATGTTTAAGCATTGAGGAGATTGTGTTTTGAGAGAAGATTACGGGCAGTACAATCATGATGCAGAGATTCATTGTACCTGAGTAGGAGTGAACGTGTTATGTGGTAGCAGTTCAGTATGTTGGGCAATGATACGGACCATAATGCATAAATCATAAAGTTAAGCTACTGAAGGACTTTGCTATGTTTAGAAAAGTAAATTTAAAAGGATAATTATGTAGGGCCAAAAGAGGCTGCTGTGTCTCTACCTATGCATTTTCATACCCACTGAGTTAGTCCTATGAGAACATCAAAGTAAAGGCTAGTACATATGAACTTAATGTAATCCAAAATGCACTGGTAACAAGGAAGAAAATTAGGACTATTTCTCCCATTTCTAGGTGGTGAAATATAGAGGACAAGATTTTTGGTTTTATGGAGAAGGAGGGCACTGAAATTGTCTCAGGGCTTTAAGACTAGTGATGGGGAAAACATCCCAAAGTCGAGCCCATGCAGGTGGTAGAAAAGCACTAGAGAAAGTTAAATACAATTCACTGAAGTAGAGAAAGGCTTTATACCAGATATTTTTGATAGGGAACTTTCAGAACAACTGTGGAACTCAGATTAAATCTGGACTCAACATCAGTCCATAGATCTGCTCTATCAGTTCCCCATGGGGAACTTTTAAAAAATATGTAAATCTCAGAGCCACATAAGTTCCGACTGTCAAAAGAGACTTGCAATTTCCTGAGATAAAAGAGAGACTTACAAAACGCAACTCAGAAAAACCCCAAATTTCCCTGGTTGTATTATATTTTTCCTGGTTTAATTAAATTATGCACGGAGTTTGTCTGAGGAGGCTCAACTCACTAAACCAGTATTTACTTTGTGTGGTACAGTTCTAGGTAAAACCAAATCAGGTATATTTAAGAAATGAAACAATATTAAAGAACCAGTTCCATGATTCTCATGAGTTGATTTCATTAAAACATGAAAGACTAGTTTGTCAAATACTCTTTTATTGATCAAAAAGTGAGCTATAAAAATAACACCATTCATAGATTTTCATCTATTTGAGCACCTTTTTATAATTAGCAGGAACAGTTGTATTGATAAGCTAAATGCAAACTCTTAAGAATTCGTCATACATGGGGTGAAAAATAAGATCGACATACTTTAATCTCCATGGAAATTAATTCAAGTAAGATAATTTAGACTAAGAGGAATATGGGAGCAGTTTTCTTGCTAAAGAACACAGCCATGTTATAAACCCAAATTGTGAGAAGGCAGTTTTAAAATACTTTGATATAGTTGACTTTATGTCTTTGTGGAGTGAAGGCTAAATTATCCTTAAACATCAGAAAAAAGACATTTAAGAATGATAAACTATTTTAGTTATAATTTAGGAGCTTTCCCTTTTTGTACTTTTAGCTTGAAATCTCAGCCTCTAAAATCTGAGGAGTTCTTTAGACAATGAAATTTGGTTTATATATGTACTTCCACAAAGTCACTGAGGTCTGGAAACTGCTTTTAAAGGCTTATTTCAGAGTTAATTTTAGATTTTGCTATAAACAATCAACTGCTCAATATCTACGGAGCATGTAATATGCCAGCATCCCAAAGTACAGAAGAAATAGAAAATCTTATAATCTAAATGGGGACAGGCATTATTGGTTGTCTTTTCTACTACCCATATTACCTTTTTTTTAGTGTGCCTTTTACAGGCAAACTGCAGCCTCTACTTTAATACCTCTTGTGATAAGAAGCACACTACGTCACAATACTATTTCGTTGCTAGAGAGCCTACATGAAATAAAAGATCCTCCTTATGTAGACCATTTCTTTAAAGTCTACAAATTGACTCTAGTTCTATAAATTACCACAGGAAACTTTCATTTCTGTATTTTACCCAATTAATATCAGAAAAATATACTGTTCCCCATGAGTTCTCCATTTCCTTGGCTGATAATTTCCTGTTCTGTATCTGTTTATGGAGCTTTTCTTCTTACCTACAGCATAAAATTCCAAATGTCTTATCATGGCAAGGGCCTTAATCATCTAATTCCTGCTTACTTTTTTTCCTTTTTTTGTTTTTTAGTTTCACCTCCTGTAATTCTCTAATACCTCTTCTATGTGCCAACCATGCTAAAATACCCATAGTTTGACAAATGCATCATGTTTTTTCACAGTGATGTGTTCAGAGGCATATTTCTTCCTATGTTTGAAGAGCTCTGAAGAGCTTTCCCACCTAGCAAACTCCTGTTGTCTTTTAGGACTCGCCCTAATGACACCTACTTGGAAATCCCCTTTGATCCCTCTAGGGGAAGAAAGGTTTCCTTACCCATTTGAAGATATCTCTGCCCAAGATATATTCATGCATCTCTTTTCCCGAGATTGTAAACTCCTTGAAGGCAATGACTGTGCCTTTCTTTATTGCTCTGGGTATTCTTGAGTTGCGCACAATCACGCAGTGGATATTCAGCAAATGTTCATGAATCCGTGTCTCATAACTTTGACTTTAAATATTAGATCAGCCCTAAATCCATAGGTCCCCTGGTAATAATTACAATCTACCATGCTTATGAGCATAAATATAATTGAGGACATATGACTACTTTTCAAGTCTCAGTCTCACTGCTTTGTCTCCAAAAATCCTAAGTGCCAGAGCTAAGCTATTTGGGCTACATGGGTCATTGACCCTATCTCCTCTGACCCACAAGATTATATTTATTCTTTTTTTTAATTGAAGTATAATTGACTTACACTATTATACTAGTTTCAGGTATACAATGAGGTGATTCTATATTTTTATACATTATAAGATGATCACCACAATAAGTCTAGTTACAATCTGTCACCATACAAAGTTATTATACTGTTATTGACTATATTCCCTATGCTGTATATTACGTGTGTGTGACTTATTTATTTTATAACTGAAAGGTTGTACCTCTTTTATTTATTTAATTTAATTTTATTTTTTTTGTGGTACACGGGCCTCTCACTGCTGTGGCCTCTCCCGTTGTGGAGCACAGGCTCCGGACGCGCAGGCTCAGGGGCCACGGCTCACGGGCCCAGCTGCTCCATGGCATGTGGGATCTTCCCGGACCCGGGCACGAACCCGTGTCCCCTGCATCGGCAGGCAGACTGTCAATGACTGCGTCACCAGCGAAGCCCTGAAAGGTTGTACCTCTTAATCTCCTTCACCTACTTCACTCATCACCCAACCGCCTCCTCTCTGCCAACCATCAGTTTGTTCTCTGTATCTGGGACTCTGTGTTTCGATATGTTGGTTTGTTTTGTGTTTTAGGTTTTGTTTTTTAGACTCCACATAAAGAGAAATCATTTGGTATTTGTCATTCTCTGTTCATTTCACCTAGCATAATACCCTCTAGGTCCATCCATGTTGTTGCAAATGGCGACATTTCATTATTTTTTATGGCTGAATAATAATCCATTGTGTGTGTATATATGTGTGTGTGTGTGTGTGTGTGTGTGTATACACACATTTTCTTTATCCATTCAGCTGTTGATGGGCACTTAGTTTGCTTACATATTTTGGCTATTGTAAATAATGCAGCAATAAACATACATTTTTGAACTAGTAGTGTTTTTTTTCTTTGAAAAAACTCAGAAGTGGAATTGCTAGATTGTATGGTAGTTCTGTTTTTAATTTTTTGAGGTACCTTCATGTTGTTTTCATAGTGGTTGTAACGATTTGCATTACCACCAACCGAGCATGAGAGTTCCCTTTTCTCCACATCCGCCCCCACCCCGACACTTGTAGTTTGTTTTCTTTTTGATAATGGCTATTCTGACAGGTGTGAGGTGATGTCTCATTGTGGTTTTGATTTGCATTTCCCTTATGATTTGTGATGTTGAGCATCTTTTCATGTGCTTGTTGGTCATATGTATGTCTTATTTGGAAAAATGCCCATTTAGGTCTTCTGCCCAGTTCTTACGGGCTGTTCGTTTCCTTGATGTTGAGTTGTATGAGTTTTTGTATATTTTCCATATTAACCCCTTATCAGATACATTGTTTGCAAATATCTACACCCATTCAGTGGATTGCCTTTTTGTTTTGTTGATTGTTTCCTTTGCTGTGCAAAAGCTTTTCAGTTTGATATAGTCCCACTTGTTTATTTTTGCTCTTGTTTCTTTTGCAGGGGGAGACAGATTCAAAATAACACGGCTAAGACTGAAGTCAACATGTGCACTGGCTGTGTTTTCTTGTAGGGGTTTTATGGTTTCAAGTCTTTTATTTCTTTAATCCATTTTGAGTTTTTGTATATGACATGAGATAGTAGTTTGATTCTTTAGCATGTAGCTGTCCGGTTTTCCCAGCACCATATATTGAAGAGGCTGTCTTTTCCTCATTGTATATTCTTGATGCCATTGCTGAGGATTAAACCACCATAGAAGTGGTGGTTCACTTCTGTGCTCTATATGGTTCCATTTGTGTCTGTTTTGTGCCAGTTCTATACAGCTTTGATTACTGTAACTTTGTAGTATAGTTTGAAACCAAAGAGTGTGATTCCTCTAGCTTTGTTCTTAATTCTCAAGATTCTTTTGGCTATTCAGGGTCTTTGGTGTTTCCATACAAATTTTAGAAATATTTGTTCTAGTTCTGTGAAAAATGCCATTAGGGTTTTCATAGAGATTGCATTGAAGCTATAGATTGCCTTGGGTAGTGTGGCCATTTTATTTTACTTTAGTTTATTTATTTGTTTTAATTAATTAATTAATTATTTTGATGTGTTGGGTCTTAGTTGCAGCATGTGGGATCTTCTGTTGCGGTGCACAGGCTCTTCGTTCTGGTGTGTGGGCTTCTCGCTAGTTGTGGCGTGTGGGCTCCAGAGTGCATGGGCTTAGTAGTTGCAGCGCTCGGTGTCTCTAGTTGTGCCATGTGGGCTCTGTAGTTGTGATGCGCAGGCTTAGTTGCCCCGTGTCATGTGGGATATTAGTTCCCCAACCAGGGATCAAACCGGCATTCCCTACATTGCAAGATGGATTCTTAACCATTGGACCACCAGGGAAGTCCCTTGTGGTCATTTTAAAAATATTACTTCTTCCAATCCATGAGCATGGTACCTCTTTCCATTTGTTTCCGTCATCTTCGGTTTCTTTCATCAATGTCTTGGAGCATTTAGTCCATTTACATTTAAAGTAATTATTGATAGGCATATACTTGTTGCCATTTTGTTCATTGTTTTTGTGGTTATTTTTTGTTTATTCTTCTTTTGCTCTTTTCATTTGTGATTTGATGACTATCTTTAGTGTTATATTTGAATTCTTTTCTTTGTGTGTGTGTGTGTGTGTGTATATTAGACATTTTTGTTTTGTGGTTACTGTGAGGTTCATATATAACAACATACCATATATATATATGTGATTATTTTAAGTTGAGGATCTCTTAATTTCAGACACATTCTAACAACCCTGTAACCCTGCATTTTTGTGCCCTCCCCCCACATGTAATGTTTTTGGCATTATATTTAAAAATTTTGGCTTTTATATCACTTAACCTCTTATTGTGGGTATGGATGATTTCATTACTTTGTCTTTTAGCCTTCCTACTAGCTTTGTAAGTGGTTGATCTACTACCTTTACTGTATGTTTGCCTTTACTAATGAGAATTTTCTTTTCATAATTTCCATATTTCTAGTTGTTGTCTTTTTTTTTTTTTCCAGCTAGAGAAGTTCCTTTAACATTTCTTGTAAAGCCAGTTTAGTGGCATTGAACTCTTTGAGCTTTTGCTTGTCTGTAAAACTTTTTCTCTCTCTTTCAAATCTGAACAGTAGTCTTGCTGAGTAGAATATTCTTGGCTGTACATTTTTCCTTTCATTGCTTTGAATATATTGTGCTACTCTCATCTGACCTGCAAAGTTTCTACTGAAAAGTCAGCTGATGGTCTTATGGGAGTTCCCTTGTATGAAACTAGCTGCTTTTCTCTTGCTGCTTAAGGTCGTCTTTTTATTTTTAATTTTTGCTGTTTAATCATAATGTGTCTTGGTGTGGACCTCTTTGGGTTCATCTTGTTTGGGACACTCTGTGCTCCTGAACCTAAATGTCTTTTGGCTTTCCCAGGTTGGGGAAGTTTTCAGCTATTATTTCTTCAAGCATGTTCTCTGTACCTTTCTTTCTCTCTTCTCCTTCTGGGTCCCCTGTAATACAAATGTTAGTATGCTTGATGTTGTCCAGAGGTCTTTTAAACTGTCCTCATTTTAAAAAACTCTTTTTTATTTTTTATGTCCAGCCTAGGTGATTTCCACTACTCTCTTCTAGTTGGCTGATCTGTTCCTCTGTATCATTTGATCTATTGATTCCTTCTAGTGTACTTTTTCAGTTATTCTTCAGTTCTGTTTGGTTCTTTATATTTTCTAACTTTTTTGGAATTCTTGCTGTGTTTTTCTCCTGAGTTTGTTGAGCATCTTTATGTTCATTACCTTGAACTCTTTATTGGGTATATTACTTATCTTCACTTCACTGAGTTTTTTTTCCCCTGGGGTTTTATCTTTTTTTTTTTTGAAACATTCTTCTGTCTCCTCATTTTTCTTAATTCTCTGTGTTTATTTCTATGTATTAGGTAGGTAGATTACATTTCCCAATCAAGGAGAAGTGGCATGTGTAGGAGACATCCTATGTGTCCCAGCAGCACAGTCCCCTTTGGTCACCTGAGTTGTATGTTCTAGCACTGTCCCCTATATGGGTTGAGTGCACCCTTCTGTTGTGGCTGGACTGATTGCTGTTGGTGTGCCGGTAGGTGAGGCTGGCCCCCGGCCCTTTTGGCTGCCAGGCCCTGCCTTGTGCAGTGGCTGGTGGTCTGATGGTGGGCAGGGCTCAGTTTTAGCATGGCTGGCTGCTGGGCCCAGGTGGCCCTGAGGTTGGTTTTGGCCCTCTGGTGGGCATGGCCAATTCCTGAGGCAGCTGGCTGTGGGGCCTGGGCGCTGGGTCTGGTGGTGGCTCGCTGGTGGGTGAGGAGGGTCCCAGCATGGCTGGCTGTGTGGCCCAGGGATCCTAGGACTGTTGCCAGCCTGCTGGTGGTTGCACCTAGGTCCTGGGGCAGGTGGTTGTATGGCCGGGGTGGGCTTGGCCTGGTGACTGCCTGCTGGTGGGTGGGGCTGGCCCCTGGTGCAGCTGGCTGCACAGCCCCTGCTGTAGCTGCTGATGGTTCAGGCGAGTCTAGGGTGGCTGGCTAGGTGGGCTGGGGGATCCTGGGCCTGGTGCCCACCTACTGGTGGGTGGGGCTTAGTTCCAGGGTGGCTGGCTGCAGGCTGCAATGATTACATTTGTTCTTTGTAATTATTGCCCTCTTGCCACCCTTGACTCCACGCTTTCTTTGTTCTCTCTTTGACCTCCACATTGTAGTGGGTGCTGGGCATAAAAGAGGCAGTACATATAGTGAATTTAAGCAAGGAGCCAAGATAGGGATATCTGATAACTAGTAATCAAAAAAGGAGAATGGTTCTAGAATCAGATAATCAGTCTGAAAGGTAAGGACAAGTATGCCAGACGAAGCCATTAAGCAGGTCAAAGTTAGGACATACACAAATCATGAGAATCAGAGCCTCCAGCAGGAGACAAACCTAGGAGAGATGTGACTAGAACAAGAACAGTATATAAGCTAGAAGGCTCACAGTGCCGTTGGTCAGAGTCCAAACAGATAACAAGTCTTTACTGGTCCCTGACTACATACGAGGCAGGTACTGTGAGGTGTATTGTGCACTGAGGCGTGAGCAAGGGAGTCAAGCCTCTGTCCTTGGGTTGAGTACAGCTGGGGGACAGTTAAAGAATAAGCAATTATGACCGTTTGTGAGAAGAGTTGTGATGATGGAAGTATGGGATGCTATGAGAACACTTAAGCACACCTAGACTGCTCCTCCCAGGCCTTGCAGGGGTGCTTCTCTCAAATCTCAGGGTTGCTTTCCCTCTCATGTGACCACCTGAAGATTTTTCATTCCTGGATCTCAACAATCCCTTTTTACGCATTCCAGTCTCAGACTGCATTGTTGGACCCTGTAACAACACTGCTGCTCGCTCTGCTAGTTAGCAATCCTTTTATGTCACGTTCACTTCCTAATGCATCACCTGAGTGGCTACTCCAGTCCTGTCCCTTCCAATCAACCTCAAATCTTTCATCCTTAGCACACAACCTTGTCTCCCATTTTCCTGAGCAGATTGAGGTCATTGAGTGAGAACTCCTTCATTCCTTCACCCCTTGTTACCTGCCAAAACACCATCCTTGCTGTGTCTGATTACTTCTGCACTTTTGCTTATCCATTTCTTTCCTCCTGACTTAGAGAAAAAGGTAACCTTCCTTCAGAGCTGACTGCTCCCCTGTGCTTTGGCCCCACTCCTCCTTCCTTATCGAGAACTCCTTCTGTTTCCCTCCCTTTCTTTGGCAGGTTTAGTTTTTCCCTCTTCACTCACTTTTCCAGTACCGGAATGCATGCACAAATGCTAGCCTCAATCTAAAACTATCTTCCTTACCCACTATCCATTTCCCAGCATCTGTAATTGTCAGAAATTTCTGGTTAAATCAAGTTGCTAACATTGTGTTGTTGGGGAGAAAGAATTTTCCTCTATCATTCAAAGATTCTTGTGGCTGGTTGCATAATCAAGTTGATGTGAAATAGATTAACAGAAGAGAAACCAAATTTAATTTTGTACATATGAGAGGTTCAAAGACAGAAAGGTAATATGAGGTATATGTGCCATCCTGAGCTAAGGATAAGAGCCTGGGACTTTCAAGGACAGGAGGGTAATTCACAGGACAATAAGAAAAAGCAGATGTTGGGTAATTACATGTTTGCCCTGCCATACAGATGGGTCACTCAGATAAAATTTATCTCTGGTAATAATTCTCACTCTAAGACCCCCAATTTAAATTCTCCTAAGTAGTTGAAGGAAGGTAGAAGTTTTTCTTGAGCCTGCAAGGTTTCAGTTGACTTCAGCTTGGAATAATTCATGCTAAAGTGGCACATTTTGGGGGAGGGTCATTCTGAATGCTTTCAGTGCTTTGCACATGATGGGCTGCCAGGTGTAGAGGTGGTCAGTGAGAATAATGAGCCAGACTGAAAAGTTACAGTCAAGTCTTCATTCACTTATTACCACAGTGCAGTCAAAAGGCAAAAAAGAGAGATACTGGTTCTCCAGTATTCCGTTTCCCCCATGGAAGCCACCTGGAGAGGGTCAAATGGATGTAGCACAGACACGGAAATTATTTCACAGCCTCCAAACAAAAGGCTCCTGCATTTTTATGAAGCCTTGGTCTTGGGAAAGACAGGGAAGGGCTAGGAGTGGAAAAGTACTGAGTCAGAGGGGAGAGAAAGTTCCTTAGCCAAGGCCACTCCTCCATATGGCCTTGACTGCAACTCCCGCCGGAAAACTGCAATGAGGGAAGAAGTAAGTTTTTAAAATTGGTAAAAGAGTATTTGAAAAGTCAGGAATAATCAACAATTTAGGAAGAATTTTACAAGAAAACTGCTTGTTTAGATACCAGATTGGTTAACGTCAACAGACACTTCCTGCTCCAACACCAGAAATTGTTTGCATCTCTGCTGGGCAAAAATCTTTAATCTTGGCCTCTCAGACTTTATTAAATTGCTCAGACAATATTAGTCAAGTCTAGCACTACATTGGGGAAAAAACCCAGTAATCATTTTTAACTGCTCCTAAGTTTCAGATAATTTCTCTGACATCATGAAATGTTGTTATTCTGATCTACCTCACAGGGTTGTTGTATTAAATAAGATATTGTATGTTAAGCCCATACACATTATGTAGTGATCACTCAGATGCCAGGTGCTGTTATTATCATTAGATTGTCATTGTTCCTCTGCCATAACCTTTGCAATCTGACTATTCTGCACTATTCAACTGAAGTGTTCCATAGCTAAGTTAATTGGCCTATTTTTGGATCTCACTATTATTGTTTCTTTCCCTAGCATTTGGCCCAATTTACTGTCTCCTACTTTTTGAAACTTTCTTACTAAGTTGTTTTTCCTGATTCATGTTCCTCCTATTAGCTTTTAAACGTGAGCACCCCTGCAATGCTTCAACTTTCTTCATCTCATTCTCTCCATGCTTTAATATCTCATACAGATAACTCATATTTCTAGTCTTCCCTCCTAACATAAGTTACAGATATATTTTCAGTTGCATTTGGGAAATTTCCACCTGTACACTTTAATCAGTACTTTACACAACACATCTTATCTTGCTAAAATACCTCCTGGCCTCAGTATTATTGTCATTTATTTACTCTCTGAGAAGCAACCCATATCCTAAGATATTCAGGCTTGAAACTCTTCACTGTAACTTTTGCCTTATTCTTCTCCTTTATTTCTTACATTTAATCACTTGCCCAAACTTTTTGATTTTTCACCTTAAAATACCTCTCACATTGTGGTAGACTGCTACTTTGCTGGCCCCAAAGGAACTATGCTTCCAATATTCATGCCTTTCGTAGATGGGGGCAATCTGCCCTAGAATGCAGGTATTGTCTGTAGAGCCTCTACTTCAATTTTAAACCATGTCAGTGATCACATACTTTTTCTTGATGGAGTGGACTCATCCTTTTGCTTCCGCCTGGGTATACACCTTCCTGTATTTACTCTAGGTTTAACTTTTCCTGATGGATCACCGGCATGCATGATACATTCAAAGCCTTGATAACACCTGCACACTGGACCTTGCTTTCTGAAATGTTTGCTTTTGGCTGCTGCCTGTCATCGTTTAGCCACCATGTTGTAGGAAGCCCAAGACATATGGTGATGCCATGTGGAAGGCAACTGAGGAGCTCTGGTCAACAGTTCCACCTGAGTTCTCAGTGTTTTATAAATCTAACAACAAAGTCTCTTACTTCATCTAGGTATGTTGCAGGCCTAGTAATTATCTCAAAAAATTATGCACCCCCCCCCCAAAACAGTGCCTATACAGAAAACAGAGACAACGTTAAAAACAACTGATATAGTCATGTTCTGAGAAATACAACTGCAATAAGAACTGAATTTCTTTTAGGTCAACACCAGTCATCTTATGGAATAATATAAAAGGTTATTAGTAACTGGCAGGAAGAAAATGAGGTTTTTCCAAACTTAAACTGACTTCCTGAAATTTAAAGGCAGAAGTTAATGTTTTTAGAATACCAACATTATTATTTTATGATGTAGAGTTCAGCAAACTTTAGCATATGGGAGGATTTACAAAGAAGTGAGTAAACTTGAGTGACTTTAATACTTGCTATGGTTTAAAAAATAAATTTATGATTTTTTTTGAAAAACAAAAACACCTAACACTCAAGGTTCATAGATTTGAAACATCAATTAATGCAATATCAACTAAGCTCTGTGATATCTGGATGTATGAAGTTAAAGCAACCTGCAGACCCTGCCCTCAAGATTTTAATCATTTAGGAAATTGGACATATGCACTTATAAAATTAATAGTGTGAGAGTTAAACAGTAACATGTAGTAAAAAGGAAAGAGAGAATTCTCAGAATTATATGTTTAAGTGCCCAATAAAAAATATGGAAGGAAGAGAAGTGCCAACAACTTAGAAAGATGAATTTTTCTTTTGGGTCCATGTGGAGAAAGAGAGGTAAAATACTGGAATGGTGTGGGTAAGTGTCAGATTGTGAAATACCATGTGTATTCTGTTTACCTAACATGTCAAAGATTATAATTTTAACTGTAGCCATGCAAAACTAAACTTTTCATATTTAAATATAGGGATGGGCATTTTTCCCCCTTTTAATCAGAGTTACAAGCAGTCCAGAAAGTTGCTTTAAATAGTATGCATCATTCATTCACGTTGCAAATTATTCTTAATCGGCTCTTACTACGTGATAAGCATACTGTGAGGCATGGGAGATGTAAGAGTGAGGGAAATATACACACTTGCACTCATGGAGCCGAGACTCTAGAAGATAAGGCAGTTAAAACTAGTCCTTGTAATGCAGTGGGCTATAGTGGGGCAATTAAAGGTCTTAACATAAGCCCAGAGAGGTGAAGCTAGCTTTGGTAAAGGAAGATCAGGGAAAGCTTGACTGAGAATGAAAAATAGAGACCTGAAGGTAAGTAGGGGTCAGCCAGAGAAGGGGATGCAGAGGAACTTTATGCAAGAGCCTAGAGATTAGAGAGAGCAAGAGAGTTTTGAAGAACTGAAGTATTTCTTAGAATAGTCTGATAGAAGAGGTGAGTATATCTATATCAATCTATCTACCTATCTCTACTTCTCTCTATCGGGTGATACAGAAAACTATATGAAACTGTAGCTTGTTTAATCAAAAGTTGATGGTTGAGGAGAAAGAGAAGGTATTGTGTGAATGGATATCATGCTTTAAGTCTCTATACTTGCTTTGGTTTGTCCGGTTCAATAGCTCAGCTAACATTTATTCAGAAAGCCAGAGACAGTGCTTGGTGATTGGGATGCTGAGATAAAAAAGACACGGACTCAGTATCCAGTAGTGGAAGAGACACATCATGGGTGAATTCAATATTGTCCTGAGTGCTGTGTGCTAAGAAATTGTGAACTGGATTCTGAACACACTGGGCTGCAGAAGCACAGAGGAGGGCACTTCACTTGGCCTCAGAGAATGGGAATGACTTGCCAGAAGACTGATACCTGGGCTGAGCTGAGCCACAGATCTGCTCCATTCAGTGTTTTTTATTATGTACTCATATGAAAGCCTAGAAGTCTACAAAGAGTAAGACTTACTAGTGTCAGCAATGAATTAAGCTATATGATTAGCATACCTAAAACATAGAAAATGCTAAATAAATGTCTTGATTCATTAAATAAGAGACATTTTTATTATACTTGTGAATGAAAGCCAAAAATGTTAATAACAGTAAAATTTAAAAAAAACTTTACAGGTTGGAATAACTGTCCTTAATAACAAGACATTTAATAGTGGAAAATGTAGTGGGTTGTAATAAGCTCATACAATCAAATGTCTAAGAACGAGAGTGGAGAGATCATATTAAAATGGCAACACCTCAGAATGAGTTCACATTATGCAGAGGAAGTAAAGACATTATTTAGATGGAGGTAGAGTGTTCAGCGCAGAGGGGTTGATAATTCCACTGGTCTCATTGCATTTGTTGGAATCTCTGGATAATTGTTTACAGTTCTTAATGCAACATTTAAAAGAATGGCTATGACAAAATTGAATATACTTGGAGAAAAGCAGTCAAGGCAATAAAAGCTTAAAAGTAACATGAGGAATTTTCATGGTGGAGGAGAATTTTCCTCAAGAAAAATAACGCTGTTTTGTTATTGAGATTGTAGGTGCCAGCCTTGAGTTTGAGAATTCAGTATATTTCTATAATTTATGACTTTAGAAGAATAGGAAAGTGATGAAGAAAGTGTGAATATTGCTACAATTTGACTTTATAAAATATTTTCTTGTTTTCTATTTGGTTCAATTTCTGATTTATATAATCATATATATTCATACACTGATAGTACAGTACTTAATAAGTTTAAAAGTTTAAAGGTACTACTTTATAAAATTTGAAGTTAAGGGCAAGCAAAGAGCATATACATACTTTTATGGCTTGATGTCTCCCCTTCTCCCTAGAAAATGATGGAGCATCCTTAGATTGAGAAATAAGCTATAATCCTTGCTTCTTAAAACACTTCAAGTGAAAAGAAACAGCATTCAGACTGCTGTCTTACTGTCACTCTGAAAGGAACAGATGAGATAATATCCAAAGAATGTGTAATGTAATAATGGATCAGTGTAGCTGTATCCCTTGATATTTTCAAAATGTATAGTAACTTTCTACTATCTATAACCAGTGAGAGTGTACAAGGTAGTGATGGTAGAACAATCTATCTGTGAATATTTAATGATAAACATATTCTATTATGGATTAAGAATCTTGTTCTTCTGAAGATAAAATTGCAATAACTTTAAAACGTCTTTTACTTTCTGTGATTTGTTGAAACTATCAGGATAGTATCAGAATCAAAGTATGTATATTTTCTTGAGTTTTTAAATTTACCTTACACACAAATCAGGCTAAGCTGAGAAAGTTAAATGTGAGAATTATGCAATAAAATTAAAGTCTTGAGTTCAAAAAGTGAGATTTGAGCATGCTTCAGGACATAGGGCATGGCTTTCAATCCTTGAACATAAAAAAAGACAAAAATAAGTTAGGGTCTGCTTTACCTTGGAGATACATTTTTTTAATATAGGGACCGTGAGTATTTATGGCAAGAAAATGAACACATAAATTAATGAGTGAATCAAATAGAAAGGCATATAATTCTGTATCACCAAAGTGAAACTTTAACACTGATTAAACCCAAATCTTTGCCCCTCCTTGGATCTGTAACTGCACTGTGTGAATATGACTGGACCACATTTTTTTTCTCATTTAAAATTCAGGGTACTAACTCTCAGGTTCACCTTCATTGCTGCTTAGAAATCCTACTTTAGTTCATTCATTCTCCTATTTTCCTAGATAATAATTTATACTTTCTTCTCTTCTTTCAAACCTCTTACATTTCTTCTCCCATAATCATATACATGAAATTTTCATGATTTTATCTAAGACAAACCACTCCGGTTCTACAAATATTACATCCTCTTGCCTTTGCCAACACAAGGCACTAGTTCTAGTGATTCTCTGTCTCCTTATACTTTATCAAATGTTACCTGTTTGTTGTATTTTTCTACTAACATTAATATCACACTACAACCCCACATTTCCTTTTGTTAATAAAAAAAAGGAATCCAGCTTTTGTTTTTAGCCATGGAGTAAGAATATTTGAAATTATCCATCACAAACAAACAAAAAACTAAAAAACCTACAGAAAACAAACATTTTTCAGATGTAAAAAGCAAGCAGCATGAGACTATGATCCCTGAGAAGGAGGAAAATGAGTTTATCCCTACATAAGCTAGACTCTCTACACAGAGGTAATTTCCAGATTGTGAAGGAGAAAGAGAGACCCTAAGCAGATTTAACAGAATTCTGGGAGGCCAACACAGAATTTTGAGAGCATAGTGCCCAATAGAAGAGGGCTGCAAAGAGAAAGAATGCCAGAAACTTGCATAGGGATTTCTTTGAGACTTTAGCCAAATACAAATCTGAGAATGCATAGGATAAAACCCTGTGAGGTCAGGAAAGAAGAAATTCTATGGAAAGAAGCTGAAAACTGAACAATTCACAGGTTTTACACAGGGCTGGGGATCATTCAAGTTCTCACCAGCCAAAGTGGACAGATCTTATTGAATACATGGGGCATTCAGTAGAGACTGTAGATGGGTCGTGACTAAGAAGTGGAACTAGTACAAGAGTAAAGTCTTTTCTTGAGCTTCCCTAAAAGAAATTGTAAAAATAAGGCCTGAAAGGATCAAACTGACCTGCAATAACTTAACCGCCTACTAGGGAAAGAACTCATAAACTTGAAAGAAATACACACACAGACAATCTAGTATTCAACAATATAAAATGTCTATCATTCAAAGAAAAATTTCTAGATATATAAAGAAGCAGAAAATGTGACTTATAACCTGAAGAAAAAGCAATAAAAACAGACACAAACTCAGAGATAATAGTATCATAAAAATAAAATTAATATCATCTATTATAAGTATGCTCCATGTGCTCAAAGATGTGAGCAAAAACATGACCATAATGAAGGAAAAATTGGAAAATATAAACAAGAACCAAATGGGACTTCTGGGGACGAGAAATATAGTATCTGAAGTGAATTTCTTTGGATAAAATTGACAGATATGACACTGCAGAAGAAACAGTTAATTTAAATGCATAACAATAGAAATTATCCAAAATGAAAACCAGAAAATAATATGATTGGGAAAAAACAGAGAGTTATGAGAAATTATCAAGCAATTTCACATATGTGTTAAGTGAAGTCTCAAAATGAGTGGGGGAGGGGAAGGAAAATTATTCTCAGAAATAATGGCTGATATTAGTAGTGAGGTGGATGGACCTAGAGTGTGTCATACAGAGTGAAGTAAGTCAGAAAAAGAAAAACAAACACCATATGCTAACACATACATATGGAATCTAAAAAAAAAAAAAAAAATGGTCCTGAGGAACCTAGGGGCAGGGCAGGGTTAAAGACACAGATGTAGAGAATGGACTTGAGCACACGGGAAAGGGGAAGGGTAAGCTGGGATGAAGTGAGAGAGTGGCATGGACATATATACACTACCAAATGTAAAATAGATAGCTAGTGGGAAGCAGCCACATAGCACAGGGAGACCAGCTCGGTGCTTTGTGACCAGCTAGAGGGGTGGGATAGGGAGGGTGGGAGGGAGACGCAAGAGGGAGGAGATATGGGGATATATATATATATATATATATATATATATATATATATATGTATAGCTGATTCACTTCGTTATAAAGCAGAAACTAACACACCATTGTAAAGCAATTATACTCCAATAAGGACGTTTAAAAAAAAAAGAAAGAACGGCTGAAAATCTTCCACATCTACAAAACTTAATGAAGTCCAAGCAGGTCAAACACAACATTAAGGCATACTATCAACTTGCTGCAGTCCGATGATAAAGGAAAAAAATCTTAAAAGCAGTTGGAGAAAAAAAGCACATGCAGAGAAAAAAAGATAAGAATTACTACAGATTCCTTTTCAGGAATTATGCAAGCAATTAGAAAATGGCATGACATATTTTAAAGTGCTGAAGGAAAAACAGTCAAGCTTTGAGAGTTAGATATTGCAGTACACATTAACATGTTGGCAGGAGGTGGTGGCTCCATAAATTAATAGCCTAAAAAGCCTAAGAGTAAAGTTCCTGCTTCTCACTCTCCATTTCTTTCCAAAGACTAAAACCAGATAGCTGGAGTACAAGTAAGCCAGAAAGTGGCCTTGTTCTAAGACAGCTGGGTTCCTCAGCCCAAAGTTGCCCATCCATGTATTAAATAACTGTCATGAATATTTCCTAATTTTTCATTTTTTAAATTAATAATATAGAAAAACAGAACATAAGCTTCTTGGAGGTGGGTCTCTTTATTTTATTCTCTATTTATTCACATCACTAAGAAGGATGGATAGCATATTGTCGATACAAAAATATTTGTTTTGAATGAATGCATAAAAGTAAGTACTGTAGTTTACCACGCAGAATAGTATTAATATTTTGTTTGCTACCATATTTTCTTAAGATAAAAATATTACAAATGAAAGTAGTTTCTCTTAACGACCACTTTTGATTTTAAATTCACTTCATCTATTCCTAGAGGCAATCCTATCATAAATTTGGTATGTTTTCTTTTTGTCATCATTATTCCCTTGCAGGTAGATAGCTATAAAGACAGATATAGAAACATCACTATATATAGATATATACTCAAGCACATGCAAACACAAATTCATCCTGTCTCCTATCATTAACACTTTCTAGCAAATCTCCATAAATGTTATTTAAGGCACTGCACAGTTCTAGGGGAAGCCATTCATGTTGTGCTAATGTGGATATCATTGCTTTTACACTAGACGTATTGTTCTGTATCTACTTCTTTCATGTAACATATTTTTTATATAGTTAATACCTTATCATTGCTATGTAGTATTTCATTATATGAATAGGCCATATTTAATTTATCTATTCTCTGAGTGACAAACTTCTAAGTTGTTTGAATTCCCCAGTGTTACAAAAAAAGCTGCAAAAATATGTTTATATATGCATCTTGTACAAGATCCTGTGTAAAAGTTTCTCAAAGGGTGTGTTCCTAGAGGTGAAACTGGTGGGTCATAGGATATATTCCTTTTCAATTTTATTGGACTTTGTAAAATTACTCCACAACTCACAACAGGCTGAACCATTTTAGTGTCCCACTATACATATATGACAAAACCACTTTCCATATATCTTTGTCAATACTTACAAGGGCCAAATGTTAATTTTTGCCAATATGAAAAATGAAAACTGTTTTCTCATTATTGTTTTAATCGAATCCTTTAATAGGTTGAGCATGTTTTCCAAGGTTTATTAGGTACTTCTCTCCTTTGGGAATTACCTGTTCTTGTCCTTTGCCCTTTGTGGCATGTTTTTACACTTTGAATTCTCTTTAGAATGAGGCAAACTTCTGGTTACATAGTGGCAATAAGTAAATATTTGTTCATAGAGTTAGGAAAAGTGTGTTCTTCTGGTCTTTGAAGAAATTGGTGTTTTCCTCCTCTTTTTCTTTGATCTGTGTTTTAAAAGACTCGATTTTTAGAGCAGTTTTATGTTCACAGGAAAATTGAGAGGAAGGTACAGAGATTTTACATATTGCTACTGCACTCACACGTGTATAGCCTCCCCCATTGTCAGTGTCCCCCACCAGAGTGGTACATTTGTTACAACTGATGATCTCTGTGCTGTTTTCTGAATCCTGAGTATGGTAGGATATGGGAGCCAGGATGGTTTAATGTGAGAGCCTGTGCTTTGGAGTCAGGTAGACTTGGGTTTGGGTCCTGGCTCTTTCACTCAGTTATCATGTAACATTGGAAATTTACTCAGACTTTCTGACATTTGGATAATAATTAGTAGCTCATAAAGTTCCAAGTATTAACTTGAGAAAGTAAGTATAAAGCACGTAGCGCAGTGACTGTAAAGTAGAAAATGCTTAATAATAATAATAATTGCTTTTTTCCACACCCTTTATCCCAAATTGCATATGTAAATAAACATTGCTTTGGTCTGGTGAGATGTCCAGTTAATCTTTTTCATCAAATGTTACATTAAAACACCATCCAGGTATCTGGAAGGCCTACTAGTATGCTTAATCTACAACTAAGTGTATTTTTCTTTCTGGGAAAACTTGACTCCTGAGTTTACACTAAAAAGTCTAAACAACCAGTCAAAATAAGTGTTGCAGCTGTGGGTGATAACGTTTCTTATTGTGCCCTTTTAAACTTAACATGTTGAACCTTTTTTTTTATATTACAATCTTAGCCATACACAAATGGGGCTGGAGAGGGACAGGTGCAATGCCTGTGGCTAATTTGCAGGGAGTTTTGAGGAAAAGTAGAACTATTACATGCTGACACATCTGTCCTTCCTTCAAATTTTGCTGAATTATCTATTTCTTGAGAATAAGAGTCATACTTTTAGACCTTGCACTGGTTTCTAGTCTAGTGGCCTTTATTACTAGAAACTTAAAGAATATTCAGTAATGGTGTTAAGTTTTCCTTGAGAATTTAAATGTGCGAACACATGGACAGCAGGGGTCACAGTTGTCTTAGACTAACATCAAAAAACTGGTGTGCACAAGATTCTTGTTTGTTTTTGCTGCTGTTTTTAGATTTATAGAATAATAGTTTTAAGAACTGAGTTTGGTTTGGTTTGAAAATTGCAGTCTTTGGCCATATTAAGAGGCTTAAGATCTTGTCTTTCCCCCATTCTGCATATTTGCATAATTGTTTTCAACATTGCTTTTCAGAGAGAAATTTTCATCCTTAGACAGCTAAATTCGGAATAATGGTATTCTTTTAATCACCGCCAAACCAAACAGGGATTTTCATTAGGGACTTTTAAATTTTCTAATCAAAGTTCCTGAAAACAGTTTTTGAAAAAATGAGTTTCATATTTTACAGTATGGTAAAAACTATTTCTCTCTTCTACTTTGAAGAAATGAATGAAGTTACCTTAAAGCTATAGCTGCTAGGGAATTATTGTAGCTCATTATTTGCCAGTGATTGGTTAGGATAGATATGTTTACTTAAGTCTCTGCATCACTTAACTGTAATACATCACGAGAGCTCTTACAGCCAGGAAAATTTAATGCAGTATTTGATGCAGCAAATTATGCAGTTAGTTCATAACTTTTTGATTCAGAAATATTTGTAGGAGATCAATGTACTAGATAAACACAAAGGGGCATACCATTTATTGTAGACTAAAGGAGGATAACAAAGCACTGATGAAGATATGCAGTAACTGCAAATCATATTGCTAGTGAGAGTGAAAACTAGTACAACTCCTTGAAAGACTTGTTTTGGGCAGTACCTATTAAAGCTGATCATATTCATATGTAGCCACTCTACCCTTAAAAATATACCCCACACTTTGGTAGTAGTCCTAAATCAAAAACTGTCTGAAAATCCATCAACGTGTTATACTTCCATATAAAATTAAAAAGACCAAGAGTGTAATGATGAATTTGTTCTATTAATAAAGAATGGTTGGATGGTCTCGGTGCTTGGTGATACCTTTTTGTTTTTTAATTTTATTTTGTTTTTGGATGTGTTGGGTCTTTGTTGCTGTGTGTGGGCTTTTCTCTGGTTGCGGCGAGCGGGGGCCACTCTTCGTTGTGGTGCGCAGGCTTCTCATTGCGCTGGCTTCTTTTGTTGCGGAGCACAGGCTCTAGGTGCGCAGGTTTAGTAGTTGTGGCGCATGGCTTAGTTGTTCTGCGGCATGTGGGATCTTCCCGGACCAGAGCTCGAACCCATGTCTCCTTCATTGGCAGGCGGATTCTTAACCACTGCGCCACCAGGGAAGCCCAGCTTGGTAATATCTTTATACACTTTCTCCATTGTTCAGCACGTGATCCTTAAGTTGCATGTCCACAATCATGTCTTTGCCAGTGCACTTTGTGTTGCTTATATTAAGAAAAAGTTATTCCTTTGAACTAAACTTATAGAAGACTGATGAATATATTAAGGTAGATGCATTAATTTACAATAAGTAATATTCTTTTTATCAACTGGAATATTCAAGTCCCTTGTTCAGGTAAACCTTTCTATTATTGTGAAGTTAATAATTAGAAGTTGGTTTTAGTGAGTTTAGAATGAATGCAGAGGCAGGTGAATAATAATGAGGAGTTTTTCTTTATAATATGTCGATGCCCAATGATTTATTTCTTTTATATAACAAAGTTGTTTTTTTCCCCTAGTGCCTATGTTAGTATCTTCCAGATGTAGTCTCATTCTGTAGGATGCTATATACACAGTGCTTGCTCTTAATCCTTTTCATTTATTTTCAGGCTGACCATTTTGTTTTTAGTCATCTTTCTTTCATTATTTTCAAAATGATATGAGCATTTTCCTTATGGTCATGTCATCTTTTTTTTCCCCATTGTCTGTAGAGGGCAATGTATATGAAAAAGTTTCAGACAACTGCAGATGTATCTTAGTACTGTATACCTGAGATGATATCCAGATCACCTTGGAACATTCACAGCTCTTTTTGGTCACACATTAATGATTTCTTAGTGTGCTCCCCCACATGATTAATCATATTCTTTGATTGGGGATGTGTTCAAAGGGCCATCTCAATTTCAAGTTCTTTGGGGCTAACTTGTGCCCTCACTTATGAATCTCTGTTATTATTATTATTTTTTGGCGGTACGTGGGCCTCTCACTGTTGTGGCCTCTCTCATTGCGGAGCACAGGCTCTGGATGCACAGGCTCAGTGGCCATGGCTCATGGGCCCAGCTGCTCCCGGCATGTGGGATCCTCCTGGACCGGGGCAGGAACCCGTGTCCCCTGCATCGGCAGGCGGACTCTCCACCACTGTGCCACCAGGGAAGCCCTATTATTTTTTTTTTTAATTTATTTTTCTATTGAAGTATAGTTAATTTACAATGTTGTGTTAATTTCTGCTGTGCAGCGAAGTGACTCAGTTATACACATATGTACATTCTTTTTTGTATTCTTTTCTATTATGGTTTATTCCAGGGTATTGAATATAGTTCCCTGTGCTATACTGTAGGACCTTGTTGTTTATTCATTCTCTATATAATAGTTAGTGCATCTGTTAACCCCAGACTCCCAGTTCCATCCCTCTTTCATCCCCCTCCCCCTTTGCAAACACAAGTCTGTTCTCTATGTCTATGAGTCTGTTTCGTAGGTAGATTCATTTGTGCTGTATTTTAGATACCACATGTAAGTGATAGTATATGGTATTTGTCTTTCCCTTTCTGACTTAGTATGATAATCTCTAGTTGCATCTATGTTGCTGCAAATGGTGTTATTTTGTTCTTTTTTATGGCTGAGTAGTATTCTGATATTACTGAAGTAGTTAAGCTATTTTCACTTCTTTATAACTGGAAGAAACATTAAAATACCATTGTTCTTTCCCCCTGTTCCAGCTACATTAACATAAACCAGTTCAACTAGATGAGAATATATTCTACTTTGAAGAAGTATTTTTCAGGGAAGACAACACAGTTATAACACAGTTCTCAAAACCTTTTTTTTTTTTTTTAGCTAGTTCTAGAATGGAGGAGAGAAAGCAATAGCACTAATGGTGAAGACAGCAATACACCTAGTAATATTGTAGGGAGAAACTTGGTTTCCACTTAGTTTGGAGAAGTACTTGATTATTCAAAAAATTGCAGGCAAATTTCCTCTTGCTACTCATCACTTCTTGCTCATCCATTTTTAAAGTCAAGCAGCCACAGGGACCAAATACAACAGAATGAGAGGATGATTACAAACCCCTGTACTGGGGTGTTGGTATTTTCTAAAAATTCCTCAGAAGAGGGCCTTAACTTCAGCCCAAGATCTGAGGGCACACATTCAAGCAACCGAGCAGTACCCAAAAGAAGGATGTAACTTGTCTTCATAGAACTAACCACAGATAGCTGTGGAATCCAAGTCAGCAGGGGTGACAGTATTACATTCAAGCATGCTGACCTTGCCATATTTTTACAGGATGAAACTAGAGCAACTAGTTAAATGATGTTAAGGGTAAAGTCAGAAATATAGCAAGGTCAGGTACCTCTGGTTAGAGAGCAGGCATAAAAGTCAGTATAGATAAAATACTTGCCTTTTAGAGGATTTTGAGTCTAGAATATTTAACATTTCCACTGAAGTTCATGATGAAGCATGATAATGAGCAAAGGAGATTGATTTCAAACATTTGAATGCTTGAATATAAAACCATATTATAGAGGTGGAGAAAAGGATTAAACTAATTTTAGAAATTAGTTTATTTCTTGTTGACCTGGTTACTTCAACTGGTGATCATGATTAGATATAATATTGATAAGATAAATTAATTCCTCATTGCACCATGGAGGAATTTCCAATATATCTGAAAAATATTTTGTGCTTTCATGAATGGTGGATTCCTGAACTTGGATGTTTTTGTTTAATGAAGATTCACTCATTCACTTATACATGTATTCATTCGTTCAATGCCTACCCTATTCTAAATGCTTTGCTAGGTGCTATTAGAGGATTCAAAGATGTCTAAGAAATAATCCATGTGCTGTAGGCATTTATGACTTGGTAATTTATTCTGTATCACTTACTAAGTAAGTATAGTTTAAATCCAAATTAAATTCATTCTAGAAGAGCTGTATTAGTAACTTGTGCCTCAGAAGAAAGGACAATTAATTCTTCTTATCAGGGAGAGCTGCAGAGAGGAGGTGACTTTTTAACTGAGTCTAAAAGATAACTAGTATTTTAATGTCAGGGAAGGGTGCAAAGGACAGCCTTGGCTAAGACAACAGCAATAACAAAGATACAGAGTAATGTTCTTGGTGTGCTCTGGCCTCTAGAGGTGGTTTTACATTGTGATGCTCAGTAGGGTATGAAATGTAGTGAGATGGGAGAGAGTTGATTAGGAAGTACACCAGTCTTTTATAAAGAGAGAAGCTGTAGTCATTTCTCTGACATTTAGCAAACTGAGTTTAATACTGAATATCAAAATAACTGAGAGCAAAGTGTTCTACAGACACATTTGATCTAGAGGGAATCTCAGAGATTATCTGGTTTAACATCTCTCTTTCTCTCTCTCCCCAAAACAGAGGCTCATAGAGAGGTTAAGGATTTTTAATCAAGACCATACAACCAAGTTGGTTAGGTATGAAATATCTCAGGTTGCTGGAGTTGGTCTGTAGCTGTTTTGACCACGGTAGGTAGAAGAGAGGCTGCTGGGCTGTGAGGCAGAGTAGAGATCCAAAGGAGAGTTAGTTCCCATCACTGAAGGTAAAGAAGGCATTAAGTCCAGTTTTGTAGGTAGATGGTGGTCTAAATTTGATGTAGGCAACTCCTCGACATAGCAGATACGCTGGGAGGTGCATTTTCGGGTTTCTGAATTGAACCGTTCATAACAACTGTATAGTAGTACATCCAGGTAGTCAGATTCGTGTCCTCTGAGGCAGTTCACTACACCACCTACTTGACCAAACGTGGACGTCTGCTTCAAATTGATGCAGTAACATGCCTTTCCCGGGAATGGGATCGGGAAGGCTGAGATGAAAGATCATGTTAGGTAAATTCTAGTGCTGGAATCCTGACAAGCTGCAGCCAATTGTAAGAAGAGTTGGGAAAACAATAATGCCAGTAAAAAGAGGGAGAAAAAAGAGGAGAAGGGAGATGTTGTGCAGACAGAAGGAGAGACAAAGAGGAACAGAAGCAGAGCCTCAGTGGTACCTATCTGCAGCTCAGTTTCCCATTGCTCAGTGATACCTGATTTCACCTTTTCGTGTGACATGAGTGAGATCTGACATCTTTGCATGGGCCTCTGCTATATGCAGACAAAGCAGCTTTGATCTGAAAAATCATTTCGTTACATGACTCTTTTTAACTTCAAATTGTGAATAACCCCTCTATTTCCCTTTGAGTTGTGTTTTCCCTACTTTTCTTCAAAATAAAACTGAACAAGAACCCCCTGAAAAACCCTACCTTATCCATTTTTTTTTATTTGGGGGAAAATGCTTACTTGCTTCTTTTTACATAGATCTGCTGAGTCAGGATTACCTCATCAAAGTACCACAGGACAGTGGAAACTGTCTGAAGCATTTTTGAGTCTTTCATGCACAAGACCAATGTGTGTTAGACAGAAAGGCTTGAATTGCCCCCTGGAACTGAACACTGCATCAACAACTCGCTTTCCTCCAGCCATTGCAAAATCACCTTTCAGTTGAATGAATAACTTGAAAATCTGAAGAACAGACGAGTTATCCTTAATGGTTTTCTTTTCCATCTTAATCACCAATCCATTGTCATTAAAGGGAGTAGTGGATCTTGACAGAGATGCTGAAATGAGCACTTTCTATTATAAGGAAAAAAAATCTCTGTAGACACGGTGCTGGGGCAGCAGTCACAGAAACTTACTGAGCTTCTGGAGCTTCTGTAGGGATAATGAGCCATCATAAATCTTTCTAACTGGGAAAAAATGTAGGTATTTAGTTGGAGACTAAACAAAATATTAGGAGTGTATTTCAATTAAATACATTTATTTTTATAAACATTCATACATATTTAAATATCTATATTTATAAATTACTTACGAATAATTTACTTACAAATTATAAACATGAATTTAGAAGACAACTCTCGACCACCCAAAATCATTTCGCCTAGGAAATAGCACATGTCCTATTTAGTAAAAATTGACTTGCCTCCTGCTTTCTGAAAAGAGTACTTTTCTATTTGTAAAGTTTTTAGCATGTTTATAAACAAACATACACATAGGTAAGGGCTTGAATTTGCCAGGATGTTCAAGATGTTCGTTCACTGGGATGTTATCGTAGACTTGCAGAAGATTTGGAAAGACCAAGAAGCAGATTAATCCAGGCTTTAGTTTCTTGGAAAGAATGAGCCTTCTTGGGGAGGTTAGTACTGGAGATTAGTCACCAACTCCACTGCGCTTAATTCAGGGCACATTATGGGTTAATGCTTGTATTTCTGTCCCTTTCTTTGCTGAAAGGAAATAATCACCTACAAGACTCATCCTCATTAAACTACACATAAAGGACTAACTGCAGGTAGCTTTAATCAGCAAAATAAAAGCAAATTCTGTCTGAGGCATATAGCTCAGCAGGTCTGCTCACCAGTGCTGTTCATGATTCTGTGTGTATGCTTAACTCTGAGCACTTGCTCGTAACTGACCTCTTCTGTTTTAGCAACAAGTCCCGAGATTGGATCCCTTGTCTACTCTATCCTGTGGTATGTGTGGAACTCCTCCTTTTCTTCTGAATTCAAAGGCTAGCTAGCCCCTTCTGACTAGCTGTCTCTCTGGCACCCTGTACTATAGTTGAGGCACCAAGAAAGAGGAATTAGGTTTCAGATACTGATGTCCCCACATACCATTCCTTAGATGGTTACTTAGTCTTTGAGGTCTCACTGTCTTCATCTGTAAAATAGGAAGACTGAGAACTATGTTGCATAATTGTTTTAAGAAATAGGTAAACCATATATTTGATAAAATGTATATAAAGTGCCTAAAAATTCTAGACATATGGCAAGGGTCTCAGAAAATAGTAGTAAATTCTTCCTTGTATGAGAAAGTTGGCTTTGGATTCTCAGAGGTTCTATTATTATTACTATTATGCCATAGTTAAAACACATGGTCAGATTTTCACATTTGCTAATGAACAAATACAGCAGTATTGAAAATGTATGGGCAAAGTACATCTCCTGCTTAGGCCCTGATTTAAATAATTACTTGGGGTTTTATGGAATACCCAAGATTAATCTTGTAGAATAAGCTTTCTAATATGAGATTTCAAAATACTTGCTCAGCATTTGAACTCATTTTTTCCCCTAAAATAATCGTTATAAATGCACACTGGAAGTGAAAAATGATATTAAGGGGAACATTGCAGCCCTGTGGTCTCTGTTCTTTCATTAAAGAAGCATCTGCTTTTTATGCCCCCAGAATCACATTTCCTAGCTGCTGAGTACTAAAAAGCTATCTTTTTTTGGGAGAAAATAAAAATTAGCATTGTAAGTCTATTAACATAAAGGGAATGTACTTTAAGTTTATTCAAATTATGAAATGCTAAGAAAATCAATTTGTGTTAATTTAAAGCCCACTTAGTCCTCACAGGGCTTTGACTGGAGTATAATTTAAGTTGTTTCTACACATATGTCAGCAGCTCTTGCTGGGCCTGCCATAGGCCCAGGGTTGTGACTATTGGTAAAATGATTTAAGAGACGAGATGTGCAGCTTAGATAGGTTCTCAGAATTTACTGTCCAAAGAGAGGCCTGTGACTGAGGGAAGAGAAATGGTCATTCCATTTATCTATCATCTTCCTTCACTTAGAGAATTAGGGCCCTAAATGTATATGTCATAGTGCCTTAGAGAGAACATGGTGTCCCGGTTAAAGGAGTCTGGAGGATAGTGCCACTAGTCTCTGTACAACTTTGGATCCTGGGATTGTATGTAAGTGATACAGGCATACCTCCTTTTATTATGCTTCGCTTTATTGCACTTTGCAGATACTGTGATTTTTACAAATTGAAGGTTTTTGGTAACTCTGTGTCAGGCAAGTCTATTGGCATCATTTTTCCAGCAGCATTTACTCACTTTGTGTCTCTGCATCACATTTTTGTAATTCTTGTAATATTTCAAACTTTTTCATTATTATTATATTTGATATGGTGATCTGTCATTGATCTTTGATGTGACTTGTGTGACTCGATGAAGTCTCAGATGTTGGTTAGCATTTTTTACCAGTTAAGTATTTTAAATTAAGGTATGTACATTTTTTAGACATAATGTTATTGCACACTCAATAGACTACATTATAGTGTAAACATAACTTTCATATACACCGGGAAGCCAAAAAATTTGTGTGGTTCACTTTATTATGATATTTGCTTTTTTGTGGTAGTCTGGAACCTGGAATATCTCCATGGTATACCTGTATTTATATTTGAGTTGCTGAGAAAATGAGATTTCTACTTATCATTGTCAGAACCTTGAAAGTACACTTAGATTTAAGCCCTAGCTCAAATTACTGTTATGGGTTGAATTATGTCCTCCCCAAATTCATGTGTTAAAGCCCTAACCCCCAGTACCTTATGATGGACTTCTTTTGAAGTTAGGGTCTTTACAGAGATAATTAAGTTAAGATGAGGTCATTAGGATGAACCCTAATCCAGTACAACTGTTGTCCTTATAAAAAGGGGGAATTTGGAGGCAGATACACACACAGTGAGAATGCCATGTGAACATGGAGATAACCACCTACAAGCCAAGGAAAGAAGCCTGGAATAGAACCTTCCCTCACAGCCCTCAGAAGAACCAACCCTGTGAACATCTTGATTTTGGACTTCTAGTCTCCAGAATTTGGAGACAATACATTTCTGCCACTCAGATTGTGGTACTTTGTTATGACTGCCCTAGTAAACTAATACAATTACTTATTAGCGGTGTGACTTTGACAAATTAATTTTTTAAAAAGCCTGAGTTCTCCCCATTGTAAAATGGGAATGATAAAAACAGAATTGTTTAAAAGAATGAGTTCTGAGGTGAGTCCTTGTGTTCACATTCCGGCTCTACCACTTAATAGATGTGTAACCTTGAGCAAGTTGCTTAAAACCTTTCTCTGCCTTAGGGTTTTAATTTGTAACATGAAGACAGTAATAGTACCTAGCTCATAGGTTTGGTGTGAGGATTGAATGAGTTCATGTGTATAAAGCATCTAAAACTATCTGGTGCTTGCTAAGTGCTCAATAAATGTCAGCTAATATTGGTCATTTGGAGGATAAGTTAGTATGTGTAAAACATACTGCATAGTGCCTGATACATAATAAAGTCCTAGTAAATGTTTATTATTATATTAGTTTTTCCTACTAATCATCTTAAGTGGTCCTAATAACATTAAAAAGAATTCAGAGGTTTGAAAAATTGAAATTATAAGATAGTGATTATTAATAATTACATATTAATAAAAACCTTGATGTAGAATTTTATTTCAATTATTGCCTGTAAGATCTTGAAAAGCTGTCATTTTTCATATTCAACAATACAAATTTGTACTCATTTTTGAAGATCTTATTCATGTCCTTATTTTTGTTTTTATGTGTTTCTTTAAACGTGTCATGGATTTTACATTTTCCTTCAGTAGAGCTAGAGCAGAGTTTTCTATAACTAATATTTCACTTAGAATATCTTCAATATTATGCTATATAAGGGGATGCTTGTTTCCTTTACTTTTACTCTTTTCATTTTCCCTTTTCTCCCATAAAATAGCATTAAAATCAGAAATACCTCTCTTACAGCTATACTTGATGAAATTAAGATATAAAGACTTCATGATTTATTAAAATGATAGTCTCTGTGTTTAAGGCAAAATTCTTAGTAAATGGCTTCAACTATCAAAAATAAGTAACTTTTTTAAAAATTAAAAAATATATATTTATTTTTTTGGCCGCGTTGGGTCTTCGTTGCTGTGCGTGGGCTTTCTCTAGTTGTGGCGAGCGGGGGCTACTCTTCTTGGCGGTGCGCGGACTTCTTATTGTGGTGGCTTCTCTAGTTGAAGAGCACGGGCTCTACGTGCACAGGCTTCAGTAGTTGTGGCTCGCGGGCTCTCGAGCACAGGCTCATTAGTTGTGGCGCACGGGCTTAGTTGCTCCGTGGCATGTGGGATCTTCCCAGAGCAGGGCTCGAACCCGTGTCCCCTGCATTGGCAGGTGGATTCTTAACCACTGCGCCACCAGGGAAGTCCCGAGAAGTGACTTTTGAACTGATATATACACTGCCAAATGTAAAACAGAGCTAGTGGGAAGCAGCCCATAGCACAGGGAGATCAGCTTGGGGCTTTGTGTCCACCTAGAGGGGTGGGATAGGGAGGGTAGGAGGGAGATACAAGAGGGAGGAGATGTGGGGATATACGTATATGTATAGCTGATTCACTTTGTTATAAAGCAGAAAGTAACACAGCATTGTAAATCAATTATACTCCAATAAAGATGTTAAAAAAAAAAAGAACAAAAGAAGATAGCTCATGGTGACTAAAAGTATTTTCTTTTTAAATTCTCAATTCATATCTCAGTTAAGGAATCAAAACTTTCTTCAGGGAGAAACTTCTTATAGTTCAGGCCTTTATAATTCAAAGTTACACCAAGTGGATTGCAAAATAGTCTATTAGCTCCCAAATGGGTTGCAGGTGTGGTTGTTGAGCGCAAGGAAGAATAGCAAACACTCATTAACTGCATAGTGAATATTTTATGCTTGCTGTAGTGTGGTGAGAAGCCACTCCACAGTGGAGAGATGTCTCCTTGTTTGTTTATTGTTTCTGTTTTTTAAAATTAGGTATATCAGTCAGGGTCCCAGGTGGAATATAGATGTCTTACTCAAAAGGGTATCTGAAGAGTTGGAGGGGCTATTTATAGAGATGTGGGTGGAATAAGGAAATCAACAAGAAACATAGGATAGTAAAAGTGAAAACCTGTTACCACTTCTAGGCATAAAAGGGCAAGGAGAGGGAGCAGTTACCTGAACCCACAGGAAATACAGCTCTGACAAGAGTTGTGCCTTTACACAAGGGGAAAGAACCACTGCCAAACAGCATCCTGGCAGAAGGGGATAGAGGCAGTAAATTCCTTGACTTGTTTATGTTCCCACCTTCTGACCCTGTAGAGCCTCCCAGCGGTTGAGTGTGGGAAGCCAGAGAGCAAAGGAGCTTAGTGACCAAAGTTCTTGACAGTCAGTCTCCTGAGGCACAAAGTAGGGCACAGAATTGCTGAAAATGGATCTGGAAGGACAAACTAAGATAAAATGCACGTAGAAGTTTTGTTATTCTAAGTTAAAGCTGTATCTTAAATATGTGACTCAGTTGCACATTGATTAGAATAGCAGTGACCATTTCTCAAATAACTCAAGTGGGCCTTGAATTCATTCTTTTATACTTCATAATAATCTTGATCCACAAAAAATAATATTTGATATATTCTGTTCAAATGTTGTTTTCTTCCTGCTGATGGGCTATTAAATATAAGTGAAATATTTGTCCTAACTTAGTGCTTTACTGATTATGCAGCTGAATATTCTCGTTTGTTTGCACCTAAAAAGTTCTTGATATCAGGCATAATCATCCTTGTATTGAAGATAAAATGATGCTTTGTTGAAGAGTGAGACTGGCGAGCTGTTGGGTGACCGACTGAGCATTAATCTTGCCGTAATTGTTTCTGTTTGCTTAGTCATCACATCAAATAAGCACTCTAGTCTTGGTGATTTGACATTTAACTGCTGGGAGCACTTAAAAGCTAAGCCAACCACATGGTGAGTGATTAATAAGAGTGTAATTCTGGAGTCCTAATACCAGTGTTTCAACTGCAACTCAGCAATGAGAAAGCTTGGGTTAGTACCTTAACATTTTAAAGTTTATTTTCCTGATTTATAAAATAGACTCAATAATATTATCCATGTTATAAGGTGATTTATAAGGATTAAACAAAAATGTAAAAATATTTAATGTTTGGTACATGAAATAATTATGAGAAATACTGAATTTACCATTTAGACAGAATCTATGACAAATATAATTAATCTGGGTTAATATTGGGCCTACGGTGTTTAGAAGAGTGTCCTCACTAATGTGAGATTATATACACAGTGGAAAACATGCCATATTCTTGAGGCAGCATGAAGTATGGTAGGAGGAAAATGATAGAAAAATTATAGAAACAAGGAAAGGAAGAAAATATAAAAGAGAATCTCCAAAATCAAAGAGTTAGAGCTACTTTCCTATTCTTCAGAAGCTAAATCAATTGACTACTGAAAGTGTAGATGTGATTTTTTCATCACAATATTATAAAATTTTTACAAAGATATAAGACTAGTTGGAATTCTTCTCAAAACAGTCCATGAGATGGGCTGGAGAGTAAGGATTGACATGAAAAATATTTCTTCCTCTAGACATAGAAAACTTGAATCCTAGTTCTATGATTACCTGTGACTTTGAATGAGCCACTTTTCTGAAATTCAGCTTCATTTTGTGCACGGAATGAGTTGGACAGAAGCAACAGTTTTCAAAATATCTTCCAGAAAAGTTGGATTCATTAGTTAAACAAGTTTGGGAGATAGTACATTCTATATCTCCCTCTCAGAAATTCCTACAGTATGTGTATTCATTAAAAATTCAAAAAACATTCAGAGATATACTGTAGCAAGGGAAAAAAATAATAGCAGTTCACTTTTGTTTAACCTTATTTTAAATTTATTCATCATGAGATTTTTTTCCATATAACATCTATTAATATCATATAAACTACTAATAAAGGGCTTCCCTGGTGGCTCAGTGGTTAAGAATCCACCTGCCAATGCAGGGGACACGGGTTCGAGCCCTGGTCCGGAAAGATCCCACATGCCGCGGAGCAGCTAAGCCCGTGCGTCACAACTACTGAGCCTGCGCTCTAGAGCCCCCACCCCACAACTACTGAAACCTGCACGCCTAGAGCCCGTGCTCCGCAACAAGAGAAGCCACGACAATGAGCAGCCCTCGCACCGCAACGAAGAGTAGCCCCCACTTGCCGCAACTAGAGAAAGCCTGCGTGCAGCAACAAAGACACAATACAGCCAAAAATAAAATCAATAAATTAAAAAAAACAAAACTACTAGTTAAGAAATACCTTATTAGAGGACTTATGTCCTCTTACAAGTCTTGGAATCTAATTCTTAAACTCTGTTTTATGATACAGTAACTACACAATAACTTAAAAATCCTGATTGATTTAATATCTCACTTCAGTTCGGTGAGTAAGGGTTAAGGAACAGGAGAATCCTGGACAGTTCATTTCTTCTTCTGCCTGAGACCCAAAGGAAAATAGATAATTAAATCTGATTCCCTGGAGTAAAATCAGCTTTTTTGTTGTTCTGTAGTATACAATGTGAAATCCTACATGACAGACTAGAGATAATTGGATGCATATGCATTTTAATGCACCTGTCATAGAGCACACTGAATACATAAATCTGTACTGAATACTTGCCATGTTGTTTTTTAAAAAATCTGCTTGTTAAATCCTAGTAAAATATAGCTATTATTTTACTGGTACAAGTATGTAAATTAAAAGTATAAAAATAGAAGGTATGATAGAATTGTTGCCACTTACTATGAACTTGTAAACAAACCTGCTTCCTAGTCATTCCAAAATAGTATTTGCCTTCAGGAACCATAATATAAATTATCTTGGGTACTAACTGATCTTGTTATTGGGCCCAGATACTCAAAATATATGGGAAATATGTTTAGGACATTGGCTCTTCACTACCAAGCTCCAGAAGCAGCTGCCAGAAGCATATCTTGTTACTACTTCAGCTCCACTCCATAGCAAATTTTAGTTTCCATTGGTTGTCATCTCATCACTTAGAATAGATAAGGCTTCTCTACTTCTTACTTAAAAGGGCAAAATAAGGAAACAGTAACAGCTACTTCTGCGTGTTCATGATAATGAAACAATGTTAGTTACCCTTCATTGAGCACTTCCTGTTTTAGACACTAACACGTATTATGTTGAATTCTTTCAGCAAGCTGTGAAGTAGGCAATTTTGCTATCCACAATCTCATACAAGTTGAAGAGCTTGTCCAAAATTTAACATCTAGTAAATTCCTAAATCATGATTCAAATCCAGGACTGCCCCAGTGTTCTCATTCTGCCACAAACAGATTTAAACCACAATGACTGTATGTACGTGGCCAGTCTGATACCACATATGGTGTAGCACATGGCTTAGCAAATGGTGTATTCTAGAGAATGTTTCATGTACATTTGGAAAGACTGTAGTCTGCTCTTTTGGGGTAGAATATTCTACCAATGCCAGTTATATAAGTTTGGTGGCTATTGTTCACGTCTTTAATATTCTTACTGATTTAATGCAAATTGTTCTTTCAGTTACTGAGAGGGGTATTGAAATATTCAACTTTAAGTGTTGAATTATCTACTCTCTTCAGTTCTGTAAGTTTTTGCTTTGTGCATTTTGAAACTCAGTTGACACATGCATAAACCTTTATAATTTTTATATTTTCCTGATGCATTAATAATTTATCATTATGAAATTATTCTTTGTTTCTAGGAGTGTTGCTTAAGGTCTGTTTAGTATTAACATAATGCCTCCAGCTCTTTGATGATTACATTTTGCGTTTTTTTCCACCATTCATTTACTTTCCACCTATTTGTGTGTATTCCTGTACAGAGCATATGGTTGAATCTTGCTTATTTATTGTGTTTGACAATGTCTGCCTTTTGATTAGAGTATTTTGTCCATTTATATGTAATATAATTATTGCTATGTTTGGACTTACATCTGCCACTTTATTTTTTTCTATAGGCTTCATGTCATTCTTTTCTCCTTCGTTTAATGTCATCTCTTTGTTGAACAGATATTTTTCTTTCTACCATTTCATTCCTCTGTTGATTTTGAACTATTTTTAGAGTTGGTTATTTAGTGATTGATCTAGAAATATGATATACAATCTTATCAGAGTTTTCTTCAGATTAATACTAATGTAATTCTGGTAAAATATAGCAACTTTGCTCTAAGATAGCTCCATTTTCTGCCTCTCCTTTTATTTGTGCTAATATTAACATATATTACACTTCTATATGTTGCAAGCCTAATCTAACAATACTATAATCATTGCTGTTATTTTTACAAACTTATGTTTTTTAGAGAAACTAAGGAGAAAAGAGAAAACATATCGATATAGTGTCTTAGTTCAGTCTGCTGTAACAAGATACTGTAGAGTAGGTGGCTTATAAACAATGAACATTTATTTCTCACAGTTCTGGAAGCTGAGAAGTCCCAGATGAAGGCAATAGCAGATTTACTGTTTGGTAAGGGCTTGCTTCCTGGTTTATGGACAGCTGTCTTCTTGCTGTGTCCCTGCATGGTGGAAAAAGCAAGAGATCTCTCTGGGATCTCTGTTATAAGGGCACTTATCCCATTCATGATTTACCTCCCCAAGTCACCACCTCTTAATACAATCACATTGGGGGTTAGATCTCAACATGTGATTTCGGAGGGTGGACACAGTCAGTTAATAACGTGTAGTCTTTTTTATTTGCTGACCTATTTTCTATTTCTTATGCTCTTCATTTCTTTGTATTAAAGTTGCTATTTCGTGTCATTTTCTTTCCACCTGAAAGACTTACTTTAGTATTTCTTGCAAGGCAGTTCTGCTAGAAATAAATTATCTCACTTTTTATTTATGTACGACTCTCTTGGTTGCACCTTCATTTTTCTTTTTTTTAACATCTTTATTGGAGCATAATTGCTTTACAATGGTGTGTTAGTTTCTGCTTTATAACAAAGTGAATCAGCTATACATATATATATATCCCCATATCTCCTCCCTCTTGCGTCTCCCTCCCACCCTCCCTATCTCACCCCTCTAGTTGGTCACAAAGCACTGAGCTGATCTCCCTGTGCTATGTGGCTGCTTCCCACTAGCTATCTGTTTTACATTTTGTAGTGTGTATATGTCCATACCACTCCCAGCTTACCCTTCCCCCTCCCTGTGTCCTCAAGTCCATTCTTTATGCCTGCATCTTTATTCCTATCCTGCCCCTACAATTTTCAGAACCATTTTTTTTTTAGATTCCATATATATATATTAGCATATGGTATTTGTTTTTCTCTTTCTGACTTACTTCACTCTGTATGACAGACTCTAAGTCAATCCACCTCACTAAAAATAATTCAATTTCGTTTCTTTTTATGGCTGAGTAATATTCCATTGTATATATATACCACATCTTCTTTATCCATTCATCTTCGATGGACACTTAGGTTGCTTCCGTGTCCTGGCTATTGTAAATAGAGCTGCAGTGAACATTGTGGTGCATGACTCTTTCTGAATTATGGTTTTCTCAGGGTATATACCCAGTAATGGGTTTGCTGGGTGGTATGGTAGTTCTATTTTTAGTTTTTTAAGGGACCTCCATACTGTTCTCCATAGAGGCTGTATCAGTCTACATTCTTACCAACAGTGCAAGAGGTTTTCCTTTTCTCCACACCCTCTCCAGCATTTATTGTTTGTAGATATTTTGATGATGGCCATTCTCACTGGTGTGAGGTGATACCTCATTGTAGTTTTTTTTTTGTTTTTTTTTTTTTTTTGTTTTGTTTTTTGCGGTACACGGGCCTCTCACTGCTGTGGCCTCTCCAGTTGTGGAGTACAGGCTCCGGACGCGCAGGCTCAGTGGCCATGGCTCATGGGCCTAGCTGCACCGCGGCATGTGGGATCTTCCCAGACTGGGGCACAAACCCATGTCCCCTGCATCGGCAGGCGGACTCTCAACCACTGCGCCACCAGCGAAGCCCCCCTCATTGTAGTTTTGATTTGCATTTCTCTAATGATTAGGGATGTTGAACATCCTTTCATATGTTTGCTGGCAATCTGTATATCTTCTTTGGAGAAATATCTGTTTAGGTCTTCTGCCCATTTTTGGATTGGGTTGTTTGTTTTTTTGATATTGAGCTGCATGAGCTGCTTGTAAATTTTGGAGATTAGCCCTTTGTCAGTTGCTTCATTTGCAAATATTTTCTCCCATTCTGAGGGTTGTCTTTTCATCTTGTTTATGGCTTCCTTTGCTGTGCAGAAGCTTTGAAGTTTCTTTAGGTCCCATTTGTTTATTTTTGTTTTTATTTCCCTTTTTCTAGGAGGTGGGTCAAAAGGGTCTTGCTGTGATTTATGTCATAGAGTGTTCTGCCTATGTTTTCCTCTAAGAGTTTGATAATGTCTGGCCTTACATTTAGGTCTTTAATCCATTTTGAGTTTATTTTTGTGGGTGGTGTTAGGGAGTGTTCTCATTTCATTCTTTTACATGTGGCTCCCCAGTTTTCCCGGCACCACTTATTGAAGATGCTGTCTTTTCTCCATTGTATATTCTTGTGTCCTTTATCAAAGGTAAACCCACACACATATGGTCACCTTATCTCTGGACTTTCTATCCTGTTCCATTGATCTATATTTCTGTTTCTGTGCCAGTACCATACTGTCTTGATCACTGTAGCCTTGTAGTATAGTCTGATGTCTGGGAGCCTGATTCCTCCAGCTCCATTTTTCCTTCTCAAGATTGCTTTGGCTATTCAGGGTCTTTTGTGTTTCCATACAAATTGTGGAATTTTTTGTTCTAGTTCTGTGATAAATGCCATTGGTAGTTTGATAGGGATTGCATTGAATCTGTAGATTGCTTTGGGTGATATAGTCATTTTCAAAATGTTTATTCTTCCAATCCAAGAACATGGAATATCTCTCATCTATTTGTATCATCTTTAATTTCTTTCATCAGTGTCTTATAGTTTTCTGCATACAGGTCTTTTGTCTCCTTAAGTAGGTTTATTCCTAGGTATTTTATTCTTTTTGTTGCAGTGGTAAGTGGGAGTGTTTCCTTAATTTCTCTTTCAGATTTTTCATCATTAGTATATAGGAGTGCAAGAGATTTCTGTGCATTAATTTTGTATTCTGCTACTTTACTAAATTCATTATTAGCTCTAGTAGTTTTCTGGTGGCATCTTTAGGATTCTCTATGTATAGTATCATGTCATCTGCAAAGAGTGACAGTTTTATTTCTTCTTTTCCGATTTGGATCCCTTTTATTTCTTTTTCTTTTCTGATTGCTGTGGCTAAAACTTCCAAAACTGTGTTGAATGATAGTGATGAGAGTGGACAACCTTGTCTTGTTCCTGATCATAGAGGAAATGGTTTCAGTTTTTCGCCATTGAGAACGATGTTGGGCGTGGGTTTGTCATATATGGCCTTTATTATGTTGAGGTAAGTTCCCTCTGTGCTTACTTTCTGAAGGGTTTTTATCATAAATGGGTGATGAATTTTGTTGGAAGCTTTTTCTGCATCTATTGAGATGAGATGATCATATGTGTTTTTTTTGAAATCAGAAAATCATTTAATAGACTCTTCACCATAGAAGATGTGCTGTAGTAATTGAAAATTTAACTATTATGTTGTTGAAGCACTGGGTTTATCTGACTAACCCATGAAAACTGAAATGCATGCAAATCAAAATGGTGCACAGCAGGGACTACCTATGTTTTAAAAACATAATCACAACTACTTTCAACGTTTATGAATTTCATGTGTTTTCATTTGTACTAAGTGTTGGGCAAGGGACACATCCTATAGTATTTTGGGGGAGAGTGCCACACCATGAGTGTGTTGACATCTGGTATGAAACACTCTTTGCCCTAATTGCCCTTACTGACTAGTAATAAAAATGGCCCACATGTATTGCATCACGTGTCAAGCATAGTTTAAAGGCTCATCTCATTTTCTCTTCTCACAGCAAAGTAAGTACTGTTATTCTTTGTGGAGGCTTAGGTAGGTTCAGTAATTTGGAGAGAAGAGATTCAAACTCAGCTGGACTCCAGAACCTGTGCCCTTCACTACTGTATACAGGTGGAAATGATTGATATGGTGACTTTGCAGAGAGGGGAAACACAAGGAGTTATGACACTATGCCAGAGTGGACAACTTAGCTGTGGGACCAAGACGGACTTTTCCAAGGAAACAAGGTGTACACTTCTTCTCTAGTGAGAATGAATGCTAGACACACGTGCACGGAGACACGTGGGTTCTAACCAGGCCTTTGTCAATAACTGGGTAGGCAGTGTAGACCCGTGATCTCCCTGAACAAGATTCTGTCCTTCACTCATGTGGCTATTGTCTTTTCAAGCTTCAACTTTTTATGCTTATCAATAAATAGGCACCTTTAGTAGATAAGGATTTTTATTATCTGAGTTTATGTTTGCAGATAATAAGTTTATCTTCTATTCCCTTCTTGTTTCTATGCCAACAATTTGATTAGGAAACCCAAGATTTTTTAAATAGTTGTTCTTGTAAAAGTTGACATTGTCAGTGTCATGAAACAAATTATCATCTCTGTATTTTCTTAAGATCACACAACACAGATCCTCTGATTAGTATTTCCTTGTGCTCAAATTTCTGAAAATAATCAATGTGATTTAAACAACCGACGAGCATGTAGAGTATGTATTGGCCCAATGGAGGAAGATGTTTATGTGTGCCTTCCATGTGCCAGGCATTTTCACATACGTTGTTTACTTTAATTTTCACAACACTTTGAAGTTATTATTCCCGTAGAGTAGTTGGCAATACTGTGGCTCAGAGGAGTGAAGCAGCTTCCTCAGAGTTACACAGCTACAGGTGCAGAACCAACATGCTAATTCCAGCATATCTTTGTCCAAAACTTAACGCTGGGAATCCTTTGCTTCCCATGCCATTACCCAGCTAATCCAGCCGTGTCTTGGTTCAGACAGTTTGCCATGAGCGTAAGATGGAAGGAGATCATACTTCACAAGACCTTTTTTTTTTTAATGTTTTTCTTTTTTTTTTTTTTTTAGTATTTATTTATTTATTTGGCTGTGCTGGGTCTTAGTTGTGCCACATGGGATCTTTAGTTGCAGCATGTGGGATCTAGTTCCCTGACCAGGGATCAAACCCGGACCCCCTGCATTGGGAATGTGGAGTCTTAGCCACTGAACCACCAGGGAATGAACCAATTCATGCCTCCTCCACATTCCTCACTCCCAGCCAGACTCTGATTTGAGTTCCTAACTGCCTGTTACCCATACCCTTTATTCACAATTCTTACCTATGTTTCTTATTTCTACCTTGATTGGTCTTCTTGACTATTTGGTACCTGACTGATCTTTAACTTTTATTTGATCACTTTGGACTCTATCTCGGATCCATTCGACAGTGGAATCCTCTTAATGTACCTTTTCAAGCAGAATTACTGGTCCAGATCCCAACACAAGAAGCAGACCTTTTCCTGGTGTTTGTATAGGTTGACCAGAAGTGTAATCTTCCTATAATGTCTTGCAAGTCACCTGGGTCCTCTGGTATCAGAGGAAATGCTCACTCATGCGTCACCTTTTTTAAAATTGAAGTATAGTTGATTTATAATATTGTTAGTTTCAGGTGTACAGCATAGTGATTCAGTTATTTCTTTGCAGATTATATTCCATTATAGGTTATTACAAGATATTGAATACAATTCCCTGTGCTATACAGTAAATCCTTGCTGCTGATTTTATGTATAGTAGTTTTTATCTGCTAATCCCATATTCCTAATTTGTCCCTCCCTCTCCCCTTTGGTAACTGTAAGTTTGTTTTCTATGTCTGTGAGTCTCCTTCTGTTTTGTATATTGATTCATTTGCATAATTCTTAGATTCCACATATAAGTGGTACACAGTATTTGTCTTTCTCTGACTTTTTCACCAAGCGCAATATTCTCTAGGTCCATCCATGTACTCTTTACTCTGAACTTTTTTGTTCAATAATAGCTTTAGAAAAGCAGTGTCTGCTTTTGCTTTCAATCTTAAAAATGTTGAAAACAAGCTTTTATCTCATATAAATTCTAAAGTTTTATACATTCATTTAAAAAACTGTTAGTTCTCTTTTTAAAGTTTGCATTGACAGCTGCGTAAATTTCTGTCCGTTTAAATAGCCGTGCTTGAAAGTCACTTCGACTTTTGAAAGGTGCCAGATTGCCTTACCGTTGTCTGAGAGATTAGGAATGCCTGTTTGGAAGGTTGTTTTATTTCTAAATAAAACTGAAGTTTTGTTGTTCCATTGTAATGTTTCATTTTAATCTGGTCGGTTTCTATCTGGATATAATTTATAGTAGGAACCAAACATAGTTCAGTGAAAAACCTTCCATTATAAATGGCTGACTGTCGTTTGCTGCCTTTAGGTGTCCTTGTCAGCCGCATTAGACTGCTGCGTTTGATAGACGGGGAAGAATTTCCTCTGGGCTATTTAGGTCTGAGTCGAAGCAGGAATTCTATTCCTTTCTTAATCATGAACCATCGACAAGAGGAAGAAGCCATTTTCCATACAAATATCCTCTCTTTTCTTCTCAAACCTCCAACACTTTCTTTTCCTTCCTTCCTCTCATCGTTGACTTGTTTTGCTGCAGGGACTGGAAAACGGAGGTGAGGTGTGGGGAAGGGGAATGGTATTCGATAAGCAGTAAATGCTCTGCTGCAATGACGCAGACCCCCTTCAGCCACAATTTCTCTGCGTTTCTTTGTAGCCAGACTCTCTAACAAGGGTTGCCTGCCCACCTGCTCCATGTTCTCATATTCTCTTCTTCCACCAGTGTCGCTGGGGCTCTAGCCACTTCAGTAACTGAAACGCGTGTCAGATCAACAAGTGACCTTGGCACTAAAAGCAGTGTTCATCCTCAGTCTTCATCTCAGTCGACCTTTTGGCAGTTCTGACACTGCGGGTCACTTTCTCTTTGATAGACTTTAATCACGTTAACAGGTGGTATCACACTCCCCAGGGGTTGCTCCGGGTTGGACCACTGCTGTTAATAGTGGCTCCACCTTATCTTCATGTCCCTTCATGCTTCTTTTCTCATCCCAGTTGACCCTGTCTAGCCCCACAGCTTCAATGCCATCCGCATGCTGGTGGCTTCCAGTCTGCATCTCTTATCTTCATGTCTCTCCTGAGCCCTGGACTTGTATATCCAACCTCTTCCTAGACATCTGCTCTAAAATTCTGCTAGGACCCCACACTTACCACTTCTGAAACAGAGCTCTCAGTTCCCCTCGAGTCTTCTCCAAGTCAGGAAATAAGACTCGCAGGCATCCCTGACTAAGTTCGTTCTTTCACAGCCACATCCTTCCCATCAGAAAGTCCCGCTGATTTTGTCTTTAAAGTACGTCCCACATCAGACGGCTTCTCGTCACTTCTGCCATGACCACATAGTTTAAAGCACCCTCAGCTCTCAGCTGGACTCTACTGCGGCTCTCACCTGGTCTCCTTTCCACACTTCTTCTCTCTAAACTCTGTTGTCCACATCTTCTGCTCAACACCTCTCAGTGGCTACTCACCACTATTAGGACAGAAGGGAAACTCCCTCACTTTGCCCTCAAGGTGCAATGTGATCTGGCCCCTCACTTCTCCAACTTATCTCCTGCTCCTCCTCCTGGTCACACAGATAGAGTGTGGGGCTTTAGGCTGAGCTTCTTCTGGATTTCTCCTCCAGATCTCATGTCATCCAGTGACCAGCTGGTTCCTGCCCAAATGTTAGCATCCCGTCTCACTTTCTATGCTTGGACTCCACCTTTTTTCTCCACATTACTTTGCACTTCCTAGGATTTATGACTGTTATTATTTTTATATTACATTAATTTATTATTCATTATTTACATTAATTTCTTCACTATTTATTCCTTTTTTTTTGTTAGTTTCTGCTTTATAACAAAGTGAATCAGCTATACACATACATATATGCCCATATCTCCTCCCTCTTGCGTCTCCCTCCCACCCTCCCTATCCCACTCCTCTACATGGTCACAAAGTGCCGAGCTGATCTCCTGTGCTATGCAGCTGCTTCCCACTAGCTATCTATTTTATATGTGGTAGTGTATATATGTCCATGCCACTCTCTCACTTCATCCCAGCTTACCCTTCCCCCTCCCCATGTCCACAAGTCCATTTCCAACATCTGAGTCTTTATTCCTGTCCTGCCCCTAGCTGCTTCAGAACCATATTTTTTTTTTAACATCTATATATGTGTGTTAGCATACGGTATTTGTTTTTCTCTTTCTGACCTCACTCTGTATCACAGACTCTAGGTCCATCCACCTCACTACAAATAACTCAATTTTGTTTCTTTTTATGGCTGAATAATATTACATTGTATATATGTGCCACATCTCCTTTATCCACTCATCTGTCAATGGATATGTAGGTTGCTTCCATGTCCTGGCTATTGTAAATAGAGCTGCAATGAATATTGTGGTACATGACTCTTTTTGAATTATGGTTTTCTCAGGATATATGGCCAGTAGTGAGATTGCTGGGTCGTATGGTAGTTCTATTTTTAGTTTTTTAAGGAACCTCCATACTGATCTTCATAGTGGCTCTATCAATTTACATTCCCACCGACAGTGCAAGAGGGTTCCCTTTTCTCCACACCATCTCCAGGATTTATTGTTTGTAGATTTTTTGATGATGGCCATTCTGACTTGTGTGAGGTGATACGTCATTGGAGTTTTGATTTGCCTTTCTCTAATGGTTAGTGATGTTGAACATCCTTTCATGTGTTTGTTGGCAATCTGTATATCTTCTTTGGAGAATGTCTGTTTAGGACTTCTGCCCATTTTTGGATTGGGTTGGTTGTTTTTGGATATTGATTTGCATGAGCTTCTTGTATATTTTGGAGACATGGGCACGAACCCATGTCCCCTGCATCAGCAGGTGGACTCTCAACCACTGCACCACCAGGTAAGCCCTTGACTTTATATTTCTGTATGGTGTTAGGGAGTGTTCTAATTTCATTCTTTTACATGTAGCTATCCAGTTTTCCCAGCACCACTTATGGAAGAGGCTGTCTTTTCTCTATTGTACATTCTTGCCTCTTTTATCAAAAATAAGGTGACTGTGTGTGCATGGGTTTATCTCTGGGCTTTCTATCCTGTTCTCTCCATCTATATTTCTGTTTTTGTGCCAGTACCATACTGTCTTGATTACTGTAGCTTTGTAGTGTAGTCTGAAGCCAGGGAGCCTGATTCCTCCAGCTCTCTTTCTTTCTCAAGATTGCTTTGGCTATTCGGGGTCTTTTGTGTTTCCATACAAATTGTGAATTTTTTTGTTCTAGTTCTGTGATAAATGCCATTGGTAGTTTGATAGGGATTGCACTGTAACTCTAGGTTGCTTTAGGTAGTATAGTCATTTTCACAATGTTGATTCTTCCAGTCCAAGAACATGGTATATTTCACCATCTGTTTGTATCACCTTTAATTTCAGTTATCAGTGTCTTATAGTTTTCTGCATACAGGTCTTTTGTCTCCTTAGGTAGGTTTATTCCTAGGTATTTTATTCTTTTTGTTACAATGGTAAATGGGAATGTTTCCTTAATTTCTCTTTCAGATTTTTCATCACTAGTGTATAGGAATGCAAGAGATTTCTGTGCATTAATTTTGTATCCTGCTACTTGACCAAATTCATTGATTAGCTGTAGTAGTTTTCTGGCAGCCTCTTTAGGATTCTCTATGTATAGTATCATGTCACCTACAAACAGTGACAGCTTTACTTCTTCTTTTCCAATTTGGATTCCTTTTATTTCTTTTTCTTATTGCTGTGGGTAAAACTTCCAAAACTATGTTGAATAATAGTGGTGAGAGTGGGCAACCTTGTCTTGTTTCTGATCTTAGTGGAAATGGTTTCAGTTTTTCACCATTGAGCATGAGTTTGTCATATATGGGCTTTATTATGTTGAGGTCAGTTCCCTCTGTGACTACTTTCTGGAGGGTTTTGATCATAAATGGGTGTTGAATTTTGTTGGAAGCTTTTTCTGCATCTATTGAGATGATCATATGGTTTTTCTCCTTCAATTTGTTAATATGGTTTATCACGTTAATTGATATGTGTATATTGGAGAATCCTTGCATTCCTGGGATAAACCCCACTTGATCCTGGTGTATGACCCTTTTAATGTGCTGTTGCATTCTGTTTGCTAGTATTTTGCTGAGGATTTCTGCATCTGTGTTCATCAGTGTTATTAGCCTGTAGTTTTATTTCTTTGTGACATATTTGTCTGGTGTTGGTATCAGGGTGATGGTGGCCTCGTAAAATGCATTTGGGAGTGTTCCTCCCTCTGCTGTTTTTGGAAGGGTTTGAGAAGGATAGGTGTTAGCTCTTCACTAAATGTTTAATAGAGTTTGCCTGTGAAGCCATCTGGTCCTGGGCTTTTGTTTGTTGGAAGATTTTTAATCACAGTCTCAATTTCAGTGCTTGTGATTGGTGTGTTTATATTTTGTATTTCTTCCTGGTACAGTCTCGGAACGCTGTGCTTTTGAAAGAATATGTCCATTTCTTCCAGGTTGTCCATTTTATTGGTATATAGTTGCTTGTAGTAATCTCTCATGATCCTTTGTATTTCTGCAGTGTCAGTTGTTACTTCGCCTTTTTCATTTCTAATTCTACTGATGTGAGTCTTCTCCCTTTTTTCTTGATAAGTCTGGATAATGGTTTATCAATTTTGTTTATCTTCTTAAGAACCAGCTTTTAATTTTATAGATCTTTGCTATCATTTCCTTCATTTCTTTTTCATTTATTTCTGATCTGATCTTTATTATTTCTTTCCTTCTGCCAACTTTAGGGGTTTTTTGTTCTTCTTTCTCTAATTGCTTTAGGTGTAAGGTTAAGTTGTTTATTTGAGATGTTTCTTGAGGTAAGATTGTATTGCTATCAACTTCCCTCTTAGAAGTGCTTTTGCTGCATTGCATAGGTTTTGCGTCACTGTGTTTTCATTGTCATCTGTACTAGGTATTTTTTGATTTCCTCTTTGATTTCTTCAGTGATCTCTTGATTATTTAGTAGTGTATTGTTTAGCCTCCATGTGTTTGTATTTTTTGTAGACTTTTTCCTGTAATTGATCTCTAGTCTCATAGCATTGTGGTCGGAAAAGATAGTTGATACCATTTCAATTTTCTTAAACTTACTAAGGCTTGATTTGTGACCCAAGATATGATCTATCCTGGAGAATGTTCCATAAGACCTTGAGAAAAAAGTGTATTCTGTTGTTTTTGGATGTAATGTCCTTTTAATATCATTTAAGTCCATCTTGCTTAATGTATCATTTAAAGCTTGTGTTTCCGTATTTATTTTTATTTTGGATGATCTGTCCATTGGTGAAAGTGGGGTGTTGAAGTCCCCTACTATTATTGTGTTACTGTCAATTTCCCCTTTTATGGCTGTTTGCATTTGCCTTACATATTGAGGTGCTCCTATGTTGGGTGTATAAATATTTACAATTGTTATATCTTCTTCTTGGATTCATTCATTCACTACATCATTATGTAGTGTCCTCCTTTGTCTCTTGTAACGTTCTTTAATTTAAAGCCTATTTTGTCTGATATGAGAATTGCTACTCCATCTCTCTTTTGATTTCCATTTGCATGGAATATCTTTTTCCATCCTCTCACTTTCAGTCTGTACATGTCCCTGGGTCTGAAGTGGGTCTCTTTTAGACAGCATATGTCTGGGTCTTCTTTTTGTATCCATTCAGCCAGTCTGTGTCTTTTGGTGGGAGCATTTAATCCATTTACATTTAAGGTAATTATCGATATGTATGTTCCTATTCCCATTTTCTTAATTGTTTTGGGTTTGTTATTGTAGGTCTTTTCCTTCTCTTGTGTTTCCTGCCTAGAGAAGTTCCTTTAGCATTTGTTGTAAAGCTGGTTTGGTGGTGCTGAACTCTCTCAGCTTTTGCTTGTCTGTAAAGGTTTTAATTTCTCCATCAAATCTGAAGGAGATCCTTGCTGGGTAGAGTAGTCTTGGTTGCAGGTTTTTCTCCTTCATCACTTTCAGTATGTCCTGCCACTCCCTTCTGGCTTGTAGGGTTTCTGCTGAGAGATCAGCTGTTAACCTTATGGGGATTCCCTTGTGTGTTATTTGTTGTTTTTCCCTTGCTGCTTTTAATATGCTTTCTTTGTATTTAATTTTTGACAGTTTGATTAATATGTGTCTTGGCATGTTTCTCCTTGGATTTACCCTGTATGGGAGTCTGCACTTCCTGGACTTGATTGATTTCTTCCTTTCCCACATTAGGGAAGTTTTCAACTATAATCTCTTCAAATATTTTCTCAGTCCCTTTCTTTTTCTATTCTTCCGGGACCCCTATAATTCGAATGTTGGTGCGTTTAATGTTGTTCCAGAGGTCTCTGAGACTGTCCTCAATTCTTTTCATTTTTTTTTCTTTATTCTGCTCTGTGGTAGTTATTTCCACTATTTTATCTTCCAGGTCACTTATCCATCCTTCTGCCTTAGTTATTTTGCTGTTGATTCTTTCTAAAGAATTTTTAATTTCATTTATTGTGTTGTTCATCATTGTTTGTTTAGTTTTTCTAGGTCCTTGTTAAACGTTTCTTGTGTTTTCTCCATCCTGTTTCCAAGGTTTTGGAATTCTTTGGAATTCCAAATCTGGAAAGAATCTGAATTCTTTTCCAGATAGACTGCCTATTTCCTCTTCATTTGTTTGGTCTGGTAGGTTTTTACCTTGTTCCTTCATCTGCTGTGTGTTTCTCTGTCTTTTCATTTTGCTTAACTTACTGTGCTTGGTGTCTCCTGTTCACAGGCTGCAGATTCGTAGTTCCTGTTATTTTTGGTTTCTGCCCCCAGTGGGTGTGGTTGGTTCAGTGTGTTGTGTAGGCTTCTTGGTGGAGAGGTGCCTGTGTTCTGGTGGATGAGGCTGGATCTTGTCTTTCTGGTGGGCAGGGCCGCATCCGGTGGTGTGTTTTGGGGTGTCTGTGACCTTATTATGATTTTAGGCAGCCTCTCTGCTGATGCTTGGGGTTGTGTTCCTGTCTTGCTAGTTGTTTGGCATAGGGTGTCCAGCACTGTAGCTTGCTGGTCCTTGAGTGGAGCTGGGTCTTAGCACTGAGATGGAGGAAATCTCTGGGAGAGCTTTCGCCATTTGATATTACATGGAGCCGGGAGGTCTCTCATGGAGCAGCGTCCTGAACTTGGCTCTCCCAGCTCAGAGGCACAGGCCTGACACCCGGCTGGAGCACCAAGACCCTGTCAGCCACACGGTGTTCAGAGACCTGAGCAGTGGGAGCTGCAGCCCTGACTCCAGCAGAGGCCTGAGGCCCAGTCGGTCCTCAGCAGGGAGTGGCAGGATGGGCACTGGGGGCTCCTGAGCACCCTCTGTGGCCTTAGGTTGAGGAGCAGTAACCCCTGGAGCTGGCGCAGTCCATTGACCGTGAAATTCCTCCTCATTTGTGGCCCTTTCTGCAGCTCCTGCCCTTCCTTTCCAATTTCTTCAGGATCTGTCCACCTTAATTTTTGAAGGATAATTTTACTTTGTTGATAGTTTTTTTTTTTTCCTGCAGCACTTTGAATATGTCATTCCTCTGCCTTCTAGCCTCTATTGTCTCTGATGAGAAGTCAGCCATTAATCACATTGTTGTTACCTGTTGTGTCATGAGTCGTTTTTCTCTTGCTGCTTTTAAAATTTTCTCTCTTGCTTTCAGTGGCTTGACCATGATGTGTCTGGGTGTTTATCTCTTTGTGTTTATTTTTTGGTTTCCTTGAAACTTTTGCATCTATATAATAATTAAAAAAAAAATCTGGGGAATTTCCAGCTGTTATTTCTTTAAACAGTTTCTTCTTTCTTTTTTTTTCTTGTCATTCTAGGACTACTGTTACACATATATTAGTACATTTGAATTTTTTCTGTAGTTCTCCAACACTTTGTTCAATTTTATTCAGACTTTTCAACTGTTTTTTTAGATGGGACAGTTTCTTTTGACATATCTGTGTGAGTGTAAAGTTACCAAGTAAATTTGACAGTGGAGATGATATCTTTTTCTTTTATTTTCTTCTCATCTGGCCTCAATTTCTTAATCTGAAGAACACTGGCAAAACCCTATGAATTTCTGAATAGGAGACAAATATAGATAGCAGAGACACCTCCACCCTGAAAACCAGAGTGAAGGGAATAGTGTGGCTAATCAGTTTAGCTTTGGATCAGAATTTGCCTACTCCATCAGGAAAACCAGAGCCCCACAGTTAACATGACCCATCCTCTTGAGATGGTAATTAGTGACCATTTATTCTTCTAAGGTAAATCTTATATGTGTGTGTCTTTGGTTCAGGAGGGAATGGTAATCTCATTTCCCATATGAGGTGGCTGATCAGAGTGTTCCTTCCAAAAACAAAGAACAATTGCCCTGGAAGGAATTCTGGCTAATGCAATTTTTTTTTTTTTTTTTTGGACACATTACTTACCTTCTCTTGTGACTCAGTTTCCTGTAATCTGTAAATGGGGATAATTATCATGACTAAGTAAGTTAATATATGTAAATATTTTAGGAAAGTGTCTGGCACATAGCAAGCATTATGTATTAGCCATTATTATGATCATTTGATAACATTTCTATGGTATTTAGAACCTCAGAGATGTACTAGAACACCAGATGAAATGGCACCCCAGGTCATTTCTCAATGTAGCCCTGGGCCAACTTCATTTCTCTAGAACTTGTGTCGCCCATGGTGGAAGGATGGTTCCAATGATAAGTGATTTGAAGAATCACTGGGACAATATTTATCAGGTGTGAAATTCAGTTGCCCTTTAATGGTGTTTTTACCTGGTGATAGTATCAAATCAGTGATTAAGGCCACATTTCATTTTGGTTACTTTTGAAAGAGAATAGTCACGTCAGTCATACGACAGCTTTGTTGTGGTTGTTGTAAACATTGCCTTCATCTTTCAGATCCTGATTTTTAAATGCACCTGTGTGATGCAGTACCAACACTAATGGATTTTGAGTTCTTAACAGCTATTTCCACTCAAGTACCCCTTTTCCTACTTCCAACAGTTGAATTTAAGCAGAACTGAATTGAGTCATCTCCAGTGTCCTGGTTCTGTTATAGCTAGTGTTAAAACAAACAAAAACATTTGACAAAAGGACCCTGGACCATTATGACACATTTTTTTGAACAATCACTAGGAAATATAAATCACCTTGATGAAACCAATATCTTTAAAACACTTTGCTTTAAAAAACACTGAATTTATTAATCTTTTTGTAAAATTTGCATATATATAGAAAAAAACAGTATAAACTCCCTTAACTAGGATGCCCTAAATAACTCTAATTAGAGCAGTTGAAGTGGGTTTTACTACAATTCAGGTTTCCACAGAGGGCTTAATCAACCTTCATGCATAATGAACACCCAGTAATGTTAAAGTGTAATCTATATGTGAAAAGGGCGTGAGAAAGAAACTATCCCCAGAGGTAAGACTGGGTCTTCAATGATTCAGATGGTTCAGAGCTAACAGAGATCTATTTCAGAAGTTCTGTTACACTTGTGGACTAAAAAAAAAATATATTTGACAACCTAAAATTTGAGAGGTACATTTTATTTGGCAGAAATTTTTAAGACTTCAAGCCCAGGAGATAGCATCTCAAGTAACCCTGAGAGAACTGCTTCTAGGAGGCGAGGGGGGAGCCAGGATATATAGGAGTTTTGCAACAGATGGCAGGTAGTCTGAATGTCAAAATATTATTGTTAAAGAAAACCAGATATCTCAAGTTAAGGAATTTAGCGCTTTTCTATGTATGGGAAGATGCATGAGTCTGGGCTCACTGAAATCATTCTTCTGATACGCACCTCAGCTATCTGAGGCCAGTATCCTCATATCCTGAGTTTCCTCAGGGCTCACCGTGGGGAGTGGCTGTAATCTGATGGCTGCTAGATGTCAGGTATTCTTTTCCTTCCTTAGTTCCCTCAGGGCTCACCAGCTCACTGTTGGCAGTGGCTGCAATAGCTGATGACTGTGATATCCTTTGTTTACTGATATGACAGGCAGTCTTCCATTTCTCACACTGAATGTAAATTCTGATATTATTTTAGTACATTCAAGCTTTAGACGATGAAAATATGCATGTAGGATTTATAATACTTCATGTTTTATTAGAGAATGGCAGTCAAATATCTTTTTAGAGCTATCTTAAGTATATAAAATCAAAGTTACATGCCTCCAATTCATATAATAAAACTTGCAGCATTCAATATTATGTGAATACTGTTACAAATATCTTTCTTATTGTTACTGTTTACATAGATCAGTATCTTTCGTGATCATTTTAATTCCCTCAGCATTAAGTAATTTCCTAAAGCAAGTGGCGAATAGGAGTAAGCAAGAAGCGTCTCAGTAAACCTTTGTTCACTGACTGGTTATTTAGTCTCTTCATTTGGAATAGGTATTTAATAACATTGTGTTGATCATTATTCCACATGAAGCTGAATCTGGCCTCTGTACCCCGACACCGAATTAATTCTTGGAGACAGAGTTTTGGGTGAAGTAGAAAAGGATAGCTTTATTGCTTTGCCAGGCAAAGGGGGCCACAGTTGGCCAATGACCTCAAAACTGTGTCCCAACCTGGAGGGCACAGTGAGAAGTTTTATATAATGGTTCAGAGAGGGTGTGATCAGCTTGTGGACATTCTTCTGATTGGTTGGTGGTGAGGTAAGTGGGAGTCAGCGTCATCAACCCTCTGGTTCCAACTGGTCTGGGGTCTAAGTGCCTGTGGGCAGCATACCATTAATTTCTCCCACCTGGTGGGGGTTTCAGTCTCTGCAAAACAGCTCAATGATATTGTGATGTGTATCCCTTGATGGGGAACCAGGACCTTGTCCCAAGGCTGCACTATTGTTTCTCTTGACTGTTCCTCCCTTGTCTCCGCATCCCCTCCCTTTCCTAATTAGCAACTGTTGGAACCTGCTCATTGGAACTCAGGGAAGGTCATGGAGGCCGAAATGAAGCATATTTCCAGTAATCAAGAAATGGGGGACACAGAAAGGCTTTTGTGCCCAGAAGCCCCATAGGGTCCTGCTCGGTATCATACAGAGCCTTAGGTAACTGAAAAGTTGGTCTTAATATTAATCCTGTGCAGAAAGGAATGAGAGGAATCAAAGTGTTGAATAGTGGGCATAGGTGAAATTTTTACAGTTTGCAGAGATGTCTTTATGACTGAAACCCACAACTGTGAAGGAAAGATGTATTCTGACCATTTGAACAGTAATTATCAGTGATTTCTGTGACCTCTACCTGATTTTCCCATGTCTATTCAAACATGACTAAGAAGAATCCTGGAAATGCTATTTCCTATGGTTTCAGGTGACTCACAATTTGTCTGAAGTTCACTGCCTGTGATTGGGACCTCTGACTTAGTTTACAAGTTGCTATCTCAGATTTCTTTTGTTGTGCTTAGTATTGCTCAGATGGGGATGTTGTACTTGATAGAACGTTAACCTGCTAAGGACTAATTTTGCTCTTTATTTATTTAAAAAAGTATTTCTTGTGTGTTATAATAAGTACAGCGGATAAAGTGGTTAACATGGGGCTGCCCTTGACCTCAAATAGCTCCCTAGTGGCTCTGGCTCGTTTGCTTTAAAGAGGGCTGCATCTTGGATATGCCTGTGTTGTCTTGCTTTCCATTTCCTTACATCTACCATTGACCTTCCCCAAATAAATCCCTACATTACCATAGTGTTTTGCTCTTTGTTATAATTCACAGTGCTCTTACTATTTACAGCCAATATTTACTGAGCTTTATTCCATGCAAGGCACTGTGTCAAGGTCCTTGCAGGGATCATCTCATTTAGTTCTTACAACAACAGGTACTATTATTTTTTCTATTCAGTAGGAAATGAAACAGAACTTTAAAGAGTCTAAGTACATTATTCCAGGTTATAAGCTGGTGGAGCTGAAACTACTACTACAGTCCCACTCTAGAACTCAACACTTAGTTACTGTGATAAACTGTCTCCTACTCACTTTATTTTCTTTACTTACTCTAGTAATTCCTAACTAGGAGAGCTGGGTAAATGGGGGGTTGAATAGGGGAAATGTGTTAATTAGTCTTTTTGAATTATAAGAGGAAATTTCAAAATACACCTCTTAGATCTTCCTCCCCAGAGATTCTGATCTGCCCTTTGCTGGTAGGAGGGACCTGTAATTTGATCTGAAAAAAACTCCGGCAGTAATTTTGCTTCACCCTCTCTGAGAACCATCAGGGAACAGTTACATTTGCTGCATCCTAGACTGCATACTTCCTACTTCACTCTTCCAGCCATCTGATTTCCAGTTGGACTCTTGGCTTTTTTCTGACTTTGATCATTCTTCTTTGTTCTGGGTGTCTGACTCTGCTAACCCTACAGTAAATGGGAGCATTGTAGCACCCAGTTTGATCCCTATCTCCCCTGAGCTACTCCCAAAGAGGCTGCAGGCCTTCAGGTTGGGCTCCTTCATGACTTCTTTCTGCCCACAGTGTAAAAAGTCTTTTTTCACTTTCAGTATTCCTTCTCTTGGGGCTTTTATGTAAGTTTTAATAGGAGGTCAGTAATTGCAGCATAACAGATTTAAGGCAAATGGGTTGCAGACAAAAAGTCCTAGAAGATATATGACCAGAAGTTAATTCCCAATTTGCTGTTTCCAAGTGACCTTTGATCCATGTGAACATTTGATGGGAAAATAGTAAAAAAGAATTATCCGCTGACTTTGAAAATTGTGTAATTTTCTGGAATTATTTAAGTAAACCCAGCAAGCATTTATTCAGTTCTTAATACATAGGGTACTTCTATAGGCTTTACAGATGATATCTGAGTGAGACGTATAAACACTACTCTTCAGAAGCCTAGAAGGAAGAACACAAATGCAGCTAACAATAATGAAAAGCATGAGACCTGTGGCAGAGGTTTAAAGCCATGCCTGTGGAATCCTTGGAGGCTGTTAACTTTTTTGGTTGTAGGTATCTTGGGATTCAAAGTACAAGCACCACATGCATTACAGCTAAGCCTCATGGGAAAAGTCACTGTTAAGCTACAGGGAAGTGAGGTAGAGGGGAATTGGAATTGGAGAGAATAGCAGGAGGAGAGGCTAGAGAGGAAGGGAAGGGCCAGTACATGTAGACTGTTGCATACCATCTATGTTCAGTATTATCTGTCTTTGGGTTCAAACCAAACAGTGTGTTTCATTTGTAGAGTTGGTGAATCTGATAGGAAGTAGCTCATTTTGATTTTCATTGGTCTAGACTTGCAGGCACTGGTGGATTCTTTTCTCCTAGTTATTCACAGGATTGACTCTGAATATATTTCCCTGAGAGTGACCGAAATGCACAACCTCTTTTTATTTATTGTTCAGCGAGTCTGTGTGGCTCATACCATTCTATAATAAGGGCAAAATTGTCATCGAGAGAATCAGGACTATAGTTTTCATTAGTCTCACTTACATATTATGCACCAAAAAGGGAAAAGATAGATCCTACCATTAAAAATGATTGCCCTTACTGCTAATTGACACGATCAGCTTGTCGTAGTCTAAAAGCTAATTTTTGATAGCCAAGTCTGAGGTTCAGCAACACAAAGGTAGTTATTATGCCTCTTATCTTTCTTTAAAATTTACTGCCCCCACTAAATACACTACCACCATATAATTGTTTTCCTTACCTCCATCCCTTCCTCTCCTCTTCACTTGATCCCCTAACTTATATTCCATTATCTCAACCTAAAAAAATAGGGTAAATTGGTTAATCTTTTGTGTGAAGTAAAAATCTTCTTCCTAAAATTCCCATCCTATTTCTTTTCTTAAGGCTTGAGTTATCCCAATCTTGCCATATATTTATGCCCATTAGCTACATTTTCTCAAGGAGACCCTTCATTACCCTTGAATAAAGACTGAAATTTAGGTTTTTCCTTCAAATGTCAGGAATTCAGGATTCTGTTTGTATCAGTGACTTTGAAATGATTGCAAGTACATAAAGTGCAATTTATTGCCACTTTAAAAAATATAAGCTGACAAAAGGGGTATGAAGTTACTTATCCCACACTATACAATGAATTACATCTATCTATCCATCCATCTATTCAACAGATGTTTATTGAAGTTCCTTTAGCTAGTTTCTTGGAATACAAAGGTGAACACCAATGATAGCTGATCTACTTTACGTATTGCCCATAACTTATAGTGTCATATTCACAAGAAAATAATTATACAGAATTTATCAGTAACCCTGCTTTCTTTAGAACTTTAGGAATTAGCTACTTAGGGGACAATGAGTTTATACTGGTTGATATTGGTTTCAACTACAAAAGCAACTCACAGATGAGAGAAATCTGTGTGGCCTCTGGTAATTAGGAAAGGATTGGCAGAGAAACTGGGACTATATAAGAGCCTTGAAAGATGATTAGTACTTAAATAAATGAAGGCAAATGGAAATGTCCGTCCAACTATGGGAAGGTTGAGAAATAATTCCATTCTTCCAATGCCCAGGCTGTTTTCCACGCGTGTGTATCTTTGGTTTCATTAGACTGACCATGAAGAGCAGGACTGGTTTGAAGCCAACAATTTTGGTTTTAGGATTCTTCCTTGTGGCCACATTGACAAATTATTCATTTAGCCTTTTATCAATACTTCTATCAATCAGGTGAACAAAAGATAGAGAAACTTACAGAAATCTTCTCATCTAAAGGGCGTCCTGCAGTGGGATCCATTTATCATTTTTATGTGAAGTGAGGCGATGCTCCTTGAAGACAGAGACTTTTTATTTGCTTTACGTTTTTGCTTAATTTTTTTCTTGTTTACAGTAAACATTTAGTTTATAATAGCATATATTCATTAAGTATTCAGTAAATACTGAGGATACTGGGTAGAGGAAGAGGGTAGAGATTGTAATTTCTCATTGCCTCTTAGGAGGTAATTTTATGTAGGTTGAATGGAGTGGGCATGAGAAAACTATGAACCAACAAAACCTGATTTTGTTGATTAACAAAAGGACACAGTGCTGAGAAATTTTGTTTTCTGAAATCATAGACTGTCAGAAACTTTGCTGTTTGAAGACCATATCAATAAGAATGGAATAGCTCACTTTGCATAAAGGATCTGAGTCACTTTGAGGCAACCTGAATTGCTAACCCATGTTCAGAGCTATATAGATAAGGAGTTTCTAAATAAAACATGCTAAATTTATTTTAACTTTATAGTTTCCAAGGAAACAGAACCTTGAGTCCACTTTGCAGTCCAGACAGAATGTAAACCTTTTTAATACTAAGCCCTTGCTTTGCTTTGAGCCTATCAAAACTCCATTTCATTTAAATTTTACCTAAACTCCACCCTTTCCAGGAATCCTACAATAAATAATACTGCTTCTTCCTTTGTTTTATGAGAGTCAACACGTCGTTGCTTTGAAGTGTACTCCTTTGTTGCAGCAAGAAAATAAACCTATCTTTGTTAGAGTACAAATTTGTTCCTATGGTGGTCTTTATAAGATTGGCTTTATTAAATCTTAATACTTTAGATCATGATTTTAGGGAAAAAGGAGATTATTTTTCTCCACCTGCTGAATAGTATTTGTTTCAAAGGTTATTGATCTTCACTCAGTAATCTTTGTTTCAAAAATACACACACTCTCTCTAATGGAGAAGGTTATTTGATGTAAACTAGAGGAACTTTGGGTGAATTGCTAGGAGTGTAGATTCTTGGTCATTACAATGCTTAGGGATGTAAAAAAAAAAAAAATTAGAAAATTTCCCACTGCCACTAAGCAGAGGTTTTGTCTCTTTTATTCAGTGGTGTATCCCGAGCATGTAACAATGTCGGTCATGTATTTTGTTCTCAGTATATATTTATTGAATGATACGTTCACACAAAGGCTTGCTGTGAAGGGCTAGAGGGAATGAGAGAATCATACAATTTTAGTCTTGAAGAAATAAAATAGAGACAATTGTATCACTTTGTTCCTCCCTTTTATAACCTGAAACTGTATATAAGCCTTTACCCCATTCACACTGTCCTCATTTATTATGCCTTCTGGGTTGTAATAACTTAGTTACTTACACAATAAAATCAAATTCTCATCTTGCTATCAAAAGATCTGACTTAACGTTTTCATATTCATATCCTGATACTTTCTCATTTGAACAAGAAACTGTTGGGTTGTTTTTGTTTTGATTTGTTTTTAAATTCCAACTTGTGGTGACAGTGATTGCTCCCCAGGTATTCATGTGCTTTCCTGACATTTATGCCTCCTTTTGGGGCTGGATGACTAGTTTTGGTGGATGGACTTTGTGAACAAAGTGACATGGATCACTCCCAGGTTAAGGAAGTTAGAAGCTGTGGTACCACCTCCTCTCTCTTTCCCTAAATGATGAACTTGGAGACTATGTATTGTAAATAGCAAAACTCCAAGATAGATGAGGGCAGCTTGCCTAAATCAGAATTTACATAAGGGACATGAGTGACAAAGCGTTATTGTACTAACGCATTGGAATTATTGTGTGTGTGTTATAGCAGTTAGCATTATGAACTGTGCAAGATAAAATTTTCATATTCAAGCTGTTTCTCCAGTCTGGGTTGCCAGATTTCTACATCTCTATTAGAAGTTTTCCTATTTCTCAAGGTCCAAAAATAGTTCTACCAATTTTGAGCAGCCTGCCTAATTACTCCAAATCAAAGGGGAAGATTGATTTGTTTTCTCTCTGATGACCCACTGAAAGCTAGTCTGCAAAATTTATTTAAAATTAACTGCTTATGGACTAGACAGGATGGCTTGGATTATAGTTTACCTCTTTCAGTATAGTTGTAATTTTTCCTCTAGCTTCATTATGAGTTCCTGCATCTTTTACTACATTGTGATCCCCAAAGACCTAGGACAGAATGCTTACAGCCTCCTCCTAGTGATTAATTATAGGATAGATTTTTATCTTCTGAACATTCTAACAATGAATTTTTTCTTGGAGATGTCCAACATGTTGAGGCATGTAGATATTTTTCTCAGATGATTTTTCAATAACACTTGCGCCTTTCTAAAGCTATTTTTTTTTTTTTTTTTTTTTTTTGCGGTACGTGGGCCTCTCACTGTTGTGGCCTCTCCCGTTGCGGAGCACAGGCTCCGGACGCACAGGCTCAGCGGCCATGGCTCACGGGCCCAGCCGCTCCGCGGCATGTGGGATCTTCCCGGACTGGGGCACGAACCCGCGTCCCCTGCATTGGCAGGCAGACTCTCAACCACTGTGCCACCAGGGAAGCCCAATAATAAATATATTAATAGGGCTATTGTGAGGGTCTAATAGAAAATCAGACAAAGATACTCTATAAATTGAAAGGAATTGTTCAAAGTCTAGCTGCCTCAGAGCCTTTTTTTTGGAAAGGAGTTAGCAGTATGAATCCACTAGAAAATATATTGATGCCCATAATTAGTTTCTATATTTTTCTACAGATGATGCTGATAGAGTCAAGGTGGGGGAAATCTTGCAACAGTTTGCAATAGCAAGTGACATAGAAGGTAACTGCATTGGGTGCGGATTAAGGAAAGTCTACAAATACAAAGTTTCTTTTATTCTCAATATATTTAACAATAATTAAAGGCTATAGAAATCTGGAATTCCACACACATAAGTTCCTCTTCACAACTTTGAGAAGAAATTCTTGCATACTTCTTGAGGTAATCTTATTGGTTAATATGATGGGGTAGAAAATAATGTGATCTATGCCATCTGTATAGTTAAAATTTGTGCCTATTTAGCATTGCAGCACACGAAAACTGCTGGATTGTCCAAAGGTTTTGTGCGTGTGATTGGAATTTTCTGACACAACATGGGATACATGACATATATTATGTTCATTTCGGACAACTCTGGGGCCATAGAGGCATGAAGGGCTGCTGCGGGTGAGACACTGTTCCTGGCAGCTGAAACTGTTGTCTAGCCAAAAGATGTTTCCCTCTTATTGAGTGAGTCCTACATATTATTGTGTCAAAGTGAGGATTCTAAGAAATCTGTGAAGTTCCAGAACTTGCCACTCTTGTCAAGTCCTGAAAGCTGTATGCTTTCCTACTAGTAAGTTCAAATTGAAGCCAATATCCAAATCCCTCAGAGAAATGGAAATACTTGTTAACATAGAAACATTCAGACTTGACATATAAAACATTTCAACAGGGTATAATATAAGGAGATGAGTCTTCGCAGCAACCTCCACTACCTCTGATTTCTTAAAGTTACCCATTTACTCTAAACTATTAAGTCACTACGGCAGATGTGCTGATTAACTGAGGCCGACTTGTGAACAAGTTGCTTTGCATGTAGGCAGACTCACAGAGCATGCTCTAAGATGAGGTGCAGCAGGGATGGGTTCATCTTTACCCTGCAGACTAGAATAACAAACATGCCACTTAAAAGTAAGTTTTGTTATGAAGTAGAAAATTATGTAAGACTATATTGATTCTTAAAATGACAAAGTGATTACAGTTCTATAAGCAATACTTTAATGTTGCTAATGAAATTTAAAATATTTGTAGATTATTTTCTCGAACAACACAAGGCAATAGAACCAATTGGTAGTGATGCTACTAACAGGTGACACATAATTGAACTCACACTATATGCCAGACTCTGTCCTGAGTGCTTTATGGGCTTTATCTATAATTGTAACATATGTTAAGACTTTGAGAAATTAGGTCATTTGCCTATGATGACTAATTCAGTAAGTGTTTTTCTAGAACTCACACTGGTCAAATTCCAAAGGCCACGCTCTTCGTGACTATACTGCATTACCTCCTTTGCATCACATGCTTTCTGCTTGGGTTCGTAAACAAAGTGATGTGTGGAGGAGTATAAAGCATTGAGGATATACTCACAAACACTGGGTGATATTTGTAAATGTGGACAGGACTAGATGTGTTTCACATAGGGATGATGCTGTTAGAATAATGACTCAAAGCTGTGCTGCATTTTCCTCCATAGATTCTCCCCCATGCCAGTGTGGTCAGAAGAAGGCTATGTTGGCAAACAGAATGTACAGTGTAATTGCTCAATTAGAAGCTGCTTATCCAGCAAGGGTATTAAGCATGTGCAAAGCATTATAACAATCCCTGGGAAGGATCTGGGGGAAATAAATGCTTAATGTCTAGTAATTTCCTTCCGACACTTGACTACATCTGAAACTAAAGCTGAGGGCTGCCTTTAGCCTAGGCTATTGCACTCTGTCATGCTCGTTTCCACTGTAGTGTATTCTCACGTGCTTCTCCCTTCCTTAGGAAATTTCTTTCTTTATAGCTTCCACTCATCCACACACTGAACATCATTGATGGTTCTGATCAAGTCCCACAGTTCTTTGCCAGCCCATACTGATGTTTTTCCTATCTCAATTCTTAGTACCAGATAAATATGCCCTTATGCCTGTAAGTCCTCAGTTAAAATGACTTTCTTGTGTTCTTCTTTAAAAAAGAAAAAATTGTGCAACTTCAGAGACATTGTCTTCATTTGTGTATCTTGCCAGCAGTCCTCATACACTCCCAGACATAAAATTAAGGTAAAATGAAGACTTGTTGGTTGGTGCATTTTTACAAATTGTGCTCATTTGAATGTTTCTTTTAAAAGTTGATTCCTATATAGCTTTTCCCCTGCCCTGGGTGATTTAGGCGTAAGTGACCTCCCAAGATCTCATTCCACACAAAGATTGCAATATCATGAAAACCTTAGATATTTTGTGTTAAGAAATGTCTTTTAAATGGATGCAATTTAAATCTTATATTCTTTCTTTCCTATTTTGTCTTGCTAAATGCAGTTAGTATATATTTGTGTATTGAAATGACCCCTATTCCTTGCAGTTTTTCCACACAAACAGTTCATAGTATTTTGTTTACGAACTGCCATTCCCCAGAAGAGGTGGTGGATTTTAAATGAAGAGCTCTTATAGAGATCATCTTCATGAAAAAAGCTATTTCCTCCTTTTTATTGTGATTCTCCAGGCTCCACCTATACTAAACATTTGCAATTATTCTTGTCTTGATATATGTGAGTGCTGTGACATTTCAGGACATCCACCTCTGCTGAGCTGAAAAGTCCTCAGTTACTCGTAATGCAATACTGGTAAAGTAAATAAACAGTACTCAGATTTGTCTTGTGGTTGATGAAGCAGCTCTGTTTTTGTTTCCTGGGCATCCTTTTGCAAATCATCATACGCTCGTTTGCTTAGAGCTTCCTATCAATCATGCACTGTTCTAGGATCTGGGGCTACAATAATTCAAATATAAAAAGGTCCTTGCCCTCACAGAACTGACATTTTAGTGGAAGCAGACAATTAATGACAAAAATATAATAAATCTCTCTTTAGCATAATTCTGAAATCAAAGACTTCTGGAGACCAAAATTTCCTTATAACTCATCTCCTGACCTAAATTAATGAAAGACTGTTTATAACTTTTACTCATCACAGAGTGGATATTCATATATTTTATTATAGGAGTATTAATTTGCTTAATTTGATATGGACAGTGTAACAGAAGTAGAATATGTGCACTGTATTGCTTTTCTAAAATTAAAAAGCATGTGAATTCTCAAAGGTATTTAGCTTAGATAAGTGAGTGTGACCTGTATAATGTTGGTAGTGATAAATCCTATGCATAAAATAAAGTGGGGAAAAGTGATAGGAAGTGCCAAGAAGTGTTCTTCCCTTTCTTGAAGTTGAGTTCATTGAATCCTTGTTGTTTTCACAGATCTCTGGTATCTTTAAAATGATTTATTTTTGTTAGGCATTTTTGATCTTCAGTGAGTGCTTTGGCCTGTTGCATCCTACTGTATCTTACACTGAAGCAGAATCCTGTTATGTGCTTCTTTCAAAATATGTCACGGATGTAGAAAAGTTAAATATCCTCAAATTCAACCATTTGGCTATAACCACTGTCTACATATACATATACCTAAGTGTTTATTTTAGAACACTACACCCAGGAGAGTCTTAATTCATAATATTATTAACTTTATTTTTCTCATTAGCATATAATTTCACCAAGTTACTCTAATGACAAAATATAGGGATGGCAGAATGTATCTGATTTCTCTCTTATTCCTGGAATATTATTTCTCTCAGTCCCTCAGCGGGAGTCAGGTAACTTGTAATGGGTCTTCTGGGTAATAAGGCTAAGTCCATGTTTTTTCCTCTCTACTCATGGTTGAATAACATCTCCTTGCGTTTTTTATTACTTTACATTTATAAGGTACTTTTAAAGTTTATACTGAAGATGGTTTTAGTCTAAAATAATATCCTCTGTTAACATTTAAGTTGGGATATGTATGGAATGAATATAAGCTACTTGACCTTGGCCAATTTAAACTCCCTGAGCTTTTTTTTTTAAAAAGAAATCACCTTGGGCTTCCCTGGTGGCGCAGTGGTTGAGAGTCCGCCTGCCGATGCAGGGGACGCGGGTTCGTGCCCCGGTGCGGGAGGATCCCACATGCCACGGAGCGGCTAGGCCCGTGAGCCGTGGCCGCTGAGCCTGCGCGTCCGGAGCCTGAGCTCCGCAACGGGAGAGGCTACAACAGTAGGAGGCCGGCGTACCGCAAAACAAAAAAACCAAAAAAACAAACAAATCACCTTCCTTTTTTTTATTTTTTTTTTGGAGTACACGGGCCTCTCACTGTTGTAGCCTCTCCCGTTGCGGAGCTCAGGCTCCGGACGCGCAGGCTCAGCGGCCACGGCTCACGGGCCTAGCCGCTCCGTGGCATGTGGGATCCTCCCGCACCGGGGCACGAACCCGCGTCCCCTGCATCGGCAGGCGGACTCTCAACCACTGCGCCACCAGGGAAGCCCAAAAAAGTCACCTTTAATTGAGAATGATAAATAAACTTGCCTGTTAATATCACTCTATTGTTAACTACCATTATCCTCTGGATTGTTTTGAATATCAAGTCTGCTAATGAATATAAAAATCTTTTGCAAATGCTAATTTCCATTCAATGTTATTTATGCTTCTTGTAATTAGTAGAATAAATAGGTGACAGGACCTCCCTGGCAGTCCAGTGGTTAAGACTTTGCCTTCCAATTCAGGGGGCCCAGGTTCGACCCCTGGTCTGGAAACTAGATCCCACATGCATGCTGCAACTAAGAGTTCACATGCCACAACTAAGGAGCCCATGTGCTGCAAATAAGACCTGGTGCAACCAAATTAAATAAATAGGTGACATCTAGGAATATCTCAAAAGAGAATTAAATTAAATGATAATGATTATATTAAAAAAATCCATTTATCAATTCTACGAAAGAATGGCTTATAACAGGTTACATATTTGCAAATATGTAAAGCTTAAAAGTAGGAAAAATATAAGATTTTATGTTAGGAAATGAAGGTTATTAGGTCAGTAAACTAATCGAAGTTAGTGTGACATAAAATACAAAATACTCCAACAAAATTTGGGACATTTTGCATATGCTCATACTTCTGCTTTGGTGAGAAAAGGAACACAATTGTAACAAAAAGGACACGAAAGTTTTCATTCACTCTTACCTGGAGCAATCAGCTTAATAATAAATCTTCGAAGTAGCATATATCAAAGTATCTATATCAAAAAATAAAGATTAAAGAAAGTGTCCAGGAAACACGTCTGGTATAATTTCTTTCTAATTGCAATATATTTGTCTTACTAGACAAAACAATCTTAAAAGTCAGATTTACTGTAGATTTATTTTTTTTCACCTGGTTTTTAAGTATATATTGACAGGGTGGTGATAAAATATTCAAAGTTGGTTTTAACTACTTGTTTTGAGTTGTGTTAATAATCAAACATCCTTTTCTTGCCTCTAGCAAACCCAGAAGCAAAAATTACTTCTAACACCCAGATGGTATATTTTTTAACATTAATTGAAAGCAAGAATAACAAAGTGACATGCTGTAGTTGCCTACCTGTCAAGGCTGTATAAGTATATTCATAATGCACGTGAAACTGCTTATATGTTGAAATGATTTGTATTGCAATAATACAAATATAGCTTTTATAGGATAGTGAGGTAATCTGATGTAGAAGAAAGAAGTCTAAACTAGAAAACAGGACACTGGGTTCTGGTTCTGTGTCACTAATTATGTGGGGTAAGTTTGTGTAAATCTCTTACCTTCACCGGACTTTTGCTTCTTTATTGGCTAAATAACAAGGTTAGAGTACACAACTTTTAAAGTTCCTTTTAGTCCAAAAATGTTTTAATTTCATAAGCCATGTACCCAGGTGTGCATAAAGAATAATTTTATTTCTGTGATTCAACTTAAATTGTATAAAGCGCTTCTTCTGCCTCCTACCAGACAATGTAATTTTGGTTATGCTTGCTAGATTTTATCTAGTGACATTTAAACCCAGTAAGTTAATGATTGTCCCTCCTTTCTCATTCATTGTAGCTTGAGTGGCATCTAAATTGCTAAAGTGTCAGGTGGGGTTACCTGGTCATCTGTTTGTGTCTGCCCATAGTGGCATCTGCTGAGGTGTATACAGTGTCCCGTCTGGTTCACAGCCATCACAGACTTCCACAGTGTTGTCCTCTACTGTATCTGAATCGGGCGCTTTATAGTCCAGGTCACTCCCCCTGTAGCTACTCTCATTACAGTCAAAGATATTTCCAAATAATCTTCTCTTTCTCCCTCTCTCTCTCCTTTTCCCTTTCCCCCCACCCTCTGTGTCTGTCTCTCAGCTAACATTTACAACTTTCTTGGAGGCACAAAAAAAACAGAAGCTGCTCTCTCATGAAGCCAAATGGAAACATTTGTATGCTGCCTGGACCAGTCTCAGCTTATATATACCTCATTTTCATATCTGTCACCATGGAGACCCTTTGAAAACTCCTGGGTTTGGGAAGCAGTCGTCTCCATTCGAGATCCTCAAGCCTGTCTAGCCGTTGTATTGCACCTCTGCCCAGAGCATAGCTAGAGGGGTGGGAAGGATGAAGCTCTGCTCAGAGAGTCTGTCATGGTCTGATTTTCTTTCTCCCTCTCCAGCTCTCCTTTTTCTTCCTTCTCCTTGAAGGATGTCTATCTAATCTCAGAAAGGGAGGAAGGTGACTAGAACAAAGCTCACATGTTTTACAATATCTATTATTAAACCAAGACCTTGGGGCCACAATGTGAAAATGTTTGAAACTCAAAAGTCCTTTTGTTCTCAAATGTATTACTATGGGCATCAGAATTCTACCTTAAAACTCAGTACCGAGCATTGACTCATATATTTCTCAGTATATTTTTGCAGTAATTTTACTGAGGTCATTTTACTGAGGGCAGATGTGGAGGGGGAAGGGTTTTTATTTCTTGGGATCAGGGATGGCTTTGCATCCTGTGAAAAAGGTACATATTTTCACATACCAGTTTATAGTTGAAAATGTTATCTCTTCACATAATTTTTAACATTTTATACTTTTGCCTCAATTTTTATAGTAAAGTACTTTTAATAAATTATGTTATTAGGCGAATGTAATACACAAGGGTAGTAGAGTTTGATTTTTCTAATGTATGTCAATATTGCAAAATTCTGAGGTTACTTGGGCATTCTCAATAAATATTGTCTTTTATTTTTCTAGCCCTGAACAGGGGTGGAAATTGTGAAGTTATTTCATTTTCAATATCCCTGGAAATAGACTACTTCACAGATTCTTTACCATATAAAATTAAATTATTTGGGCCTAAAATTTTACTTTTCAGAAAAGTGTAAGTGGTATTAGAAAATTGACAGTGTAGGCTGAGTGACATTGTAATTCTATGTTTACCTTTTTGAGGAACTGCCAGATTGTTTTTCACACCTATACCACTTAACATCTCTACCAGCAATGTGTGAGGGTTCCACTTTCTCTATGTTCCTGCCAATGCTTTTTATTTTCCTTTTAAAAAAATGATGGTAGCTGTGAAGTTGTATCTCATTATGGTTTTGATTTGTATCTTCCTAATGAATGATTTTGAACATCTGTCCATGTACTAATTGGTCATTTGTATATCATTTTGGGCCAAGTGTTTATTCAAGGCCTTTGCCCACTTTTAACTGGACATTTTTGGCTGCTGTTGAATTTAAAAACAATTGTCTTAAATATGCTAAAAGAGCTAAAGAAGAACATGGGCAAAGAATTAAAGGAAATCAGGAAAATGAACTATGAATAAAATGTTAATAAAGAGATCAAAGTTATAAAAAGGAACCAAACAAAAATTCTGGAACTGAAAAGTACAATAAAAAATAAAAAATTCTCTCAAGAGGTTCAGTAGAAGATTTGGGGAAGCAGAAAACAGAATCAGAAAACCTGAATATAGAATAATTGAGATTATCTAGTTTGGGAAGCAAAAGGAAATACTAAAAAAGGAAAAAAAAGTGAACAGAGCATAATGGACTTGTGGAACTCTATCAAATAGAGTAATATATTTATTATGGGAGTCTCAGAAGGAGAAGAGAGGGAGAAAGGGGGCAGGAAGACTATTTGAAGAAATAATAGCCCCAAATTTCCCAAATCTGATGAAAGACAGGAATCTAGAAATCCAAAAATGTCAGTGACGTCTAAGTAGAATAACTTCAAAGAGAACCATATCAAGACAATTATAGTCAAATTGTTGAATGCCAAAAACAAAGAAAGAATCTTGAAAGCAGCAAGAGAACAATGATTTACCATGTACAAAGGATCCTCAAAATAAAGCATGGAGGCCAGAAGGCAGTAGGTTGACATATTAAAGGCTATATGAAGAAACAAAGATGTCCAGTAAAGGTAACACATGGGAAGATATGTAAAAGCTAGCATTATTGTCTTTTGGGTTGTAACTGTTCTTTTTATTTTCTATGATTTGAAAGAAAAATGCATAAAAATAATTATAAATCTGTTATTTGGCACACAATGTATAAAGATGTACATAAATGGTTAAAATGTTAAGCTTTACATTATGCATTTTTACCACAATAAAAATGCAAAAGCATGCCCCAAACTATTAGAATATATTTTTAGTATATAAATCTAACAGACAACTGATATTCAGAATATATAAAAAAAATTCCTATGACTCCAGAATAGGAATTTTTAGAAAATGAGTCAAGACTTGAATAAACACTTCACAGCAGAAGAAAGGTCAGTAAGCACAGAAAAAGTTCTCAGCGTCATCAGTCATCAGAGAAATTCAAATTAAAACTATAACTAGATACTACTTAATATCCAGTGTACCAGCTAAAGTGAAACGAATTGGAATAATCAAATTTGGTAAGGATGAGGGGCAGTTGGAGTTTTCATTATTGCTGTTGGGAGTGAAAAACAAAAAAACAGCTATGGAAAAATTTTTTGACATTTTCTATTAACATAACACATATACTTCCTTATGATTTAGCAACCATACTCTTAAATTTTTAGCCAAGGAAATAAAAACATATATTACACACACAAAAAATGTACATGAATATTCATAGTGGCTTCATTTATAACAGCACAAACAACAAATAACATCAATTTTCATCAACATGAGAAGGACTAAGCAAACTGTGATATATTTATATAATAGAATACTGTTCAGCCAAGAGAATGGACACGTTGTTGGCATGTACAAGAACATTGATAAACTCAAAAATATCAACAGTCTAATGCAAAAGAGTTGATTAATTATAAGTCAATTTATGTGAAATTTAAGCACAGGCAAAACTAATATATGTTGAGAGAAAATGCCTCGGGGTGAAGGAAGATTGAAAAGGAACACAAAATTTTTGAGCGTTGGAAATATTCTGTATCTTGATTGTGGTAATGTATAAAGATTTTATGTGTATATGCATACACATATATGTGATTTTGGATGAACAAATATCAGCAAGTTGTGATCAAGTGTGCACAAAATATGCAATAGGAATTTTAAATTAAAAATAGGGGTAGAATTTGCCTGAGGTGTGTACAATATCTTTGACAGTCCAATGATTTATCTTACTATATATAGGATAATTCATTAATGAGTTAATGTACTATGGGAATACCAGACAACTATGCTGAAAAATGTGTTAATACTGTGTAAAATTTTAAAAAGCAGGCTTTCAGAGTCTGTCATCATCAAATGTAGATAAACCCCTAATAAATCAGAAGTAATGAAATGCTGTATTTCAGACTTCCAGCTTTGAACATCACAAGAGAGTCTGTATGGTGAACTATTACCATGTTGGGAAAGGGAGGCTATGGCAGGGGTCATAGATAGTGATTTATTAAAACCCTTACTCTACATTAGAAGATCTGTCCTTCAGTCATATGCTCAGAAGCTTGAGACAACTAGATTTTTCTGATAAATTTAGGAACCTGGCTACTGGTAATTTCCTGTTCAGTTTTTCACGTTAAGTGACAGAAACTCTCATTCTAAAAATACAGAGCAAAATAAGCTACATGAATTCAAATAATGGAAATGATACTTGTTTGGAAATTTAAGTTGATAGCAAAATATATATGGATTAAATAAAATTTTTGAACACATATAAGATAAGAAGATGCTGAAGAACAGAGACTAGGACAGAAAGCGAAACAGACAGAAAAAGTTGAAGGACATTCTCATGTCTACTTCTTTCAGTTGCCTATGGAATGGGAAATATTTAGAAGTGAATGTAACTGTAGTAGCTGTGCCCTGGGCATGTCCATTAAGAGCAAGAGCTCAGTCACCAATGATCCCCAGATGAAAATAATTAGGTGGGGAGCACTTGAACTGCAATGAATATTCCAGTGAGATATCTCTATACCATATGTTTTTGTCAGGTGATTGGAGAGAGAGAATTTATCTTTGGGTTGCCAGAAAATGACATATTTCTTCCTGTGCAGAGCCAGTGATGATGATGACCAGGGTGCCTCAAGTAAGAACAGTGAAAATGTGACTACAACAAGGATAGCAAAATGAGTAGGAATGCAAGGACTGTAAGCAATTTGTGTGTATTTGGGGATGGGGGAGAGAATAAAGATTTTTTTTCTCATGGCTCACCAAACTTGACCAACCTTGTAGTTTAATGATTATAGAGTTTGGAAATCATCATAACAAAAGAAATCTAGTCAAAATGTCTTTTGATGGGCACCATCAAACATCTTAAACTCTGTGAAATACAAAGAATCTCATTTAAAAATAACATAAAATAAGAGCTTCCTAATATAACAATGTTGACTAGAGATTTAATTTGCAGTAAGCAATTTGGTCTGAGAACAATACCTTGTTACACAGTGGTAATGGAAAAGAATGTTATTGAAATAAGAGATCCAAAGGTTCAACTCCAATATTTTAACTTACTGTGTATTTTGTAGAGTTACTTACTTCTGAGCGTAAATTTTCTGAATTACAGAATAGGAAAGAATAGCACCTCATGTGACGATTGTGACTATATGGCATTTTATATATATATATATATATATATAATCAACGTAGTGTCTAGTATCATATGAAGTTATTGCATAACAAATGAAAAATGTAGTAGATACAAACAGCAATCATTTATTACCATAGCTTATGAATCATAAGGCAAGGGGTCAGGTGATCTCAGCTGGGCTCACTCATGAATTTTTTGTCTTTGATGGGGGTCTTCTGATCTGGGACAGTCTTTACAGGAGTGAGTATGGACACTTGGTTATATTCCACATGTTACTCATCTTCCAGAAGATATGTTCTCCTGACAACGGCAAAGGGACAGGAGAGCAAACAGAAACACACACAGTCTCTTGAGTCCTAGGCTTGGAAATGGCATGCTGCTGCCTCTGTCACATTCCATTGGCAAGTTACATGGAAACCAAGATAGAAGGATTGGGAAAAATAGGCACTAACTCCTTCTTGAGAGGAAATAAAACGTCACATCAAAGGGCATGAATACTGTGTTAAAAAAGGAGAAGAAGAAAAAAGAAACAGGCCCAAGGTGGAACCACTTGCTCCCAGGACAGCAAACCAAGATATAATTGCAATTTTAAACTTTCCCAGGAATGGAATTTCTGAAATTTTCTGGTCCTTATCCTGCCTATTTCTATGAAAGCCTTCCATTTTATACAGTTCCTCAGAGCACCTCTCTATTAGGTGAGATGCTGCCCAATTCATGAATCATTTAATAAAGCCAATTAGATCTTCAAATTTACTCAATCGACTTTTATTTTATTTTTTTAACAACTGGGAGGTATAAAGAAATGGGCCCATTAATGCAGTCTGTCTCCTATAGTTATAGAGAAAGTGGTTCAGAAACGGTAATTACTATTCCTGCAGAAAATGGGTGTTCAGTAAATTCTGCTGCTGCTGATAAATTTGGCAAATTGTTTAAACATTTTTCTATATTTCTATGAAAACTTACTCTGCTCCTTTAATTGGTATTTATCTTTAGAAGTGCATTTTCTTTTTTCTTAGAAAATACTTGGTTCTGGTATATGAGAGGAAAAGTACAAACTCCTCCCTGCCCCCTCTTCAGGAAATGCAAATCAAAATGACAATGAAATACCAGTTCACACGCACTAGGATGGCCATAATCAGAATGACCAACAGTAATGTGTTGGTGAGGATGTGGAGAAATTGTTGGTAGCGATGTAAAATGGTAGAGCTTCTTTGAAAAATACCGTTTAGCAATCCCTTAAGTTAAATGTAGAGTTACCATGTGACTCAGTGTATTAGTTTCCTATTGCTTCTGCAACATATTACCACAAACTTGGTGGCTTTATGAATAGAAGTTTATTATCGTAATCATTCTATAGATCAGGAATCTTGCACTGTTCTTACTGGGCTAAAATATAGGTGTTGGCAGGTCTACATTTCTTATAGAGACTCTAGGGGAAAATCCATTTCCTTGGCTTTTGCAACTTCTAAAAGCTGACTGCACTCTTTGGCTCATGTTTGACCCTGCACCCCCCCCACCGTTCAAAACAAGTAATGTCAGATTGAATACTTTTCACGTTGAATCACTTCAACATTTTCTGCCTCCTCCTTCCGTTTTTATGGACTGTTGTGATTATGTGAGACTCACTTGTGTATTGTAGGACAGTGGTCCCCAACCTTTTTGGCACTGGGAACTGGTTTCGTGGAAGACAGTTTTTCCACGGATGAGGGGTGGGGGAGGGTGGTTCAGGCAGTAATGTGAGCGATGGGGAGCGGCAGATGAAGCTTCACTAGTTTGCCCACAGCTCACCTCCTGCTGTGTGGCCTGGGGTAGGGGTGGGGTGTTTGGGGACCCCTGTTGTAGGATACTTGATTTCCTAATTTCATGTGCAACCTGAATTCTCCTTTTCCATTTCTCCTAACAAATTCATAGCTTTTGGGGATTAAGACATGGATGTACTTGGCAGACCTTCTGTCTACCAGTTTCAATTCTACTCCTAGGTTCATACCCAAGAACTGAAAACATATATCTATATAAAAACTTGCACACAACTGTTTATAGTAGCATTATTCACGATAGCCAAAGAGTGGACACAACCCAGCTGCCTGTCCACTGATGAATGGGTAAACAACAACAATAAAAGAGGCATTGTCAATGTAGTGTGGCCTTCACATGAAGAAAAAAATCCCATTCAACGTTAGAAAAATCACAGAATGCTTCATGGGGGATGTGAAATTTAAGCTGAACCATGGAGGAAGTATAAGACAGAAACAGAATTAATATTTTTTCTTAAACTAGATACAAATTTTAATTACAAGGTGCTGTCATTCAAATTACTACTTCAGCAAGATTCTCTGCAGAGATTCGGTAGTATAGGTCATTATCCAATTTCCGTAGACATTTGTTTTCTCCAAGAGAGTAGTGTTTTATTATTCTTATCAATCAAATAAGATATATTTTTCCATGGTTGAGATGTATGGGATGATACGTCAAGCCGTAGCTGGTTTTGTTCATGAAAAGCATCTTAATCCTCTTTCCTTTAGGATTTAAATGGAGAATGTGAAAATATTCACAGAATTTACTCTTCATTCAAACTATTCATTTCATGTTTTGATCACAATTTGAGTGTTTGCAAAAGCCTGTGGGTCTGATAAATGCAGCTAAATATTTATGCTTGACCTCTTTTTCTGCTACTTCCAAACAAGCAATAAGTTCAATCTCTTTACCTATAGGGACCAAATGCAGATTAATTTATCCATTACCCCTTATTTTATGGCTATTTTGAATGGTTCAGTTTTGTTCTGCTGTGTCTGTTCTGTAGCAATATAGCACATTTCTGAAAGTTCCAATACAAATGAGGAGAAAATCATCCAAGTGATTGTCATCTTTGACATAAGCTTGAGAATCATGAGTATATGTGCCTTTCTCTGTAAGACAAAGACTTAAGCCTGAATTTTTATATCAGGAGTTGGTAGTGACTCTATTTTGTTGTTTTTCTGCTTTCTTCAGTGGTATTCAGTTTGAATCTTTCACTGTTTGGTAAAAACTTCAAAAACCAGACTTTATGAAAATAGAATTGGAGTAGTAAAAAGAGACAAGTTACCTGACAGTAAGGCAAATGGTAGAGATCTGGAATAATTCATTGGCGCACTTTTTCTGTGGAAAGGAAACTTATTATTTCTGGCAGATTACCTAACCCTGCAGAAAATGCAGACCATGTGTTTGGAATCCAAATGGGATTTCCAAAAATTCATCACTGAGGTTAGTTGAAGACATGCCTCATTAGTATTCAGTGCCTCTATCTTAAGATGAAAGAGAAGAAGCTCCTTGGGTGGAGAGAAAATAGAAGTTACTTTATCCGACAGCAAAAGCTGCCATCGTTTACTCATATCCACCTCCCATTGACTTCAATCATCTTCATCCTCTCAGCAGGAAAAACTTGGCTGCAGGACAGACATTTGAACGTCACTAATAGTATTACAAGGGGATCAAGGCTTTTATAATGAGTTTGATAACTTGGGTGCAGAAAGAATCATTGGACACTGGAGAGTCTTAAAAAATTTTGTTGGCTTGGTGATTTTTATCACAATTCAAAATGGTGAATTTCTGGAGATGGAAAGTTTTAAACCAAGTGCATATATTCATATAGATATGTAGTTGCTAGAACTCAAAAATAAATATGAGACCATCACAATGTTATATAAATGGTGTCCATTTATAGGAAAAATTGGGGTGAAAGAATCTCCAAATAGTGTGAATTGTAATGAATTTGATTATGAAAATAGCAGCATTCTTAAGTGACTCCCATAGCATCCTTGCATCTTTTCCTCTCTCCTCTGCCCCTCTCAGTTTCTTAAAAAAGAGTGAATAATAAGATTTTTGAGTGTTTCCTGTGTGTCAAGTAATGAGCTATTGAGTTTTACATGCATTGTCTTATTATTTCTTATTACAGTTGCTTCGCGTGGGAAACTCAAGGCAAGAAAGGTTAAGCAACTTTTCAGGTCACATACCTAGAGGGATGGAATATAGGAAATTAAACTCAGGTCTGCTTGAATCCAGATTTTGATGAATCGGTTGATTGAGGCCACTTAATCCCTTATTTCTCTTCTGTGTGGTGTGTGTATGTGTATATATGTGTGTGCGTGTATATATATATATATATATATATATATACACACCAGCTTTTTTTTTGCCTGGTACCCAAGTTTACCTAAAAGAGCAGCATCAGCATTACTAGGCATATCTCCATAGCTGGACGTATCTGTAACTACACTAGGTGATTTGAAAAGAACTAGGCCTGGGTCTAGCACCCAGTACGGTGAGTGAGAAGCAGAGCATGGCCCTTGACCACTGGACTCCTCCGGCCCAGGCAGCCTCCACTCCATGCGAGGAGCTATGCTATACTGTAGCATACAGTAGAGCTACAGTGTAGCTATGCTAAACTGGTCATATTCTTAGAAGATATTTTCGTATTATTAGTATTGTTCTCTGTGTGTATCTTACTCCTTACTGCTCTGTATATACTATACATAGTTGACAATGTTAGGTGCTCTTTTTTTTTGGCTGCACCATGCAGCTTGCAGGATCTCAGTTCCCTGACCAGGGATTGAACCTGGGCCATGGCAGTGAAAGTGCTGAATCCTAACCACTAGACCACCTGGGAACTCTCAGTTAGGTGCTTTTTAAGAAATATCTAGTCTTTCTAGATATTCTGAAGTGCCTGCCATATGTTCAAAGTAGAGGTAGTAAAATAACACATTGTATAAATATCCATTTATTAAAATTGATATGAAATATTGTCTTTTGGAAATGCAATTGCTAAACCACCCCTTTGTATGGTCCTGTGTTTTTGCACTGGTTCCAGGAAGGAGGGACAAGAAAGACATGCAAAGGACTCTATGCCAGTGTGATTATAGTTAGGCAGTGTTAAACATCGTCTCATGTTCTGTGCATTTTATTTTACTTTGTGTGAATAGCACATTTAATGGACAAATGAGTCCTAATTTTTCATCTCATCTTTCTGTGTGTTAAAGAGGTTGCCAGTAAATAGAAGAAAATTAGTAAACGAATTCTTTTATAAATTTTGTGTTAAAATTTATTGGAAAGACTATCTTCTGAAAATGACTTGTGGAAGTTCAATTGTTAAAATTAGCTCATATCAAATCAGTTATTAAGACCCATGAATTCTAGTAGCATTTATCCTCGTTTTCTTAAAGAACTTGGACTCTGGAATTAGCCTGCTTGAGTTAGGGTCTTGGTTTACCAACTTGCTTAAAGCTCTCCAAGTCTCCTCTTTCCCCATTTTCAAAATAAGACAAAAATATCATCTGCCTTGGTGAGTTATTCTGAGAGTTAAGGTTGATAATAAATAGAAAGACTTAAAATGGTCACTGGCTTATACTAATTTCTCAGTATCTGTAATCCATTCTTATGGTTCTGTATGACCAGAGTATAGCATGCTTTTAGGAGACTTGGAGAAATTGAGTCTGAAAAATAGGCAGAGGCTGGGTTGAGAAGAGCCTCATTACCCTGTTAAGAGTTAGGATCAAATTCTCTATGTAAGAGGGAACTGTGTAAGGATCAGCTTACGATGAGGACTGCCTGGTAAACCTTATGGCAAATCTTTATCAACAGGTCAAACATGGGCTACTGTGGTCGTCTAAGAAGGCCATGATGTGATCCTGAATGAGGCAGTAGAAATAGGGTACAGTAGAGTAGAATGAATCTGAATAAACATGACTTGTGATACTTTGAATGTAGGTGTTGAATAAGGAAGAGAGATCTAGGAAGAATTCCTTTCCTTCTTTGAATGACTAAGTAGATACCAGTGCTAAGGTAGTGAATGCAAAGCAAGAAGTAGTATTGGTGCATAGATAATGGCTAATATAAGTTTGGATATGTTAAATATATGATACCTAAAAAAAACTTTCAGGTAGGCATATACAATACACAGTTGGAGGTAAAGGGCTGGAACTTGGAAGGTCGGGCTGCAGTTACTGATTGGGATTCATCACAAATATAATGATATTTAAAAAGAATAGATGAGCCCACTGAGCTAATGAGAAAAAAAAAAAATGCAGGTCAAGGGTAGAACTGCAAGAAATTCTGCACAGAAGGAAGTAAGATAGTTACTGAAAAGACCAACTGGATTGGGTAACAAAGATGTCACTGATTTTCTTGGGGTGTGCCAGGCCAGTAGAGGAAAATGAACAGAAAGCAGATTGCAGCATTTGGGGAAGAGCAAAAGGGGAGGAATTGGAAATATGAATGTAGACCAATATTTTTTAAGAAGTTTAACAAATGGGAGGGAGGGAGGGGCCATTAGCTAAAGAAATCTCATAGTTGAGGGATGCAGCTATTTTGTTTGTTTTATGTGTTTAAAATGAGGAAAGCCCGTTTGTAGGCTAAGGGAGGGAGGCTGTGGGGAAGGTGAATTTACGGATGAAGGGCCTTGTTTTATCATATACCTAATAGTTGAAGAACCCATTTTCTTTTCATCCAGAGTCATCCACTTATTTCCTTTATCTAGATATTTCCCCATTCTCCTTTAATCCTTTTTTGTTTCTTACCTCTTCTTCTTCCTGCATTTATACTTACTCTGGTACCTATATTCTGCACCTATCTGTTGACATGTCTATTGGTGGTTATGGATCATACTGGTATTTTATTCAGGTAACACTTGGGTAGTTTATCAGGTATAGTCAATGCTTGAACTCAACCCTGTGACCTAAGGAGAAATCTGGGTCCAAGATAGGTGAAATAAGGGTAGATAGGTCTGCATAGTGTTTTGACACTATTTAAATAACAGTTTTTAAAAGAAAAGTCACAACGCAAGGTATATGCACAGGTCAGAAAAGGACCAAACTATCACTCACAAATAACCTGAAACAGAAACCTTAAGGTCTGAACTTGGGTAACGAACGGTTCAATGTTTCCTGACTCTTCTTTCACTTTCAGACTATCTTTTGGGAGGAATATGACCATCTCCGAGCTATGAAACACTTAGACAATCAGGAGAAATCGAGTTTTACTGTTATTAACAGACTCCAAGGACTTTCCTTATCTTTTTAATTTCTATTACTCCACAACTTGTACAATCCCTTAGATGTTTTATATTCAGAAGTCAGTATCCAGCATTTTGAATTTTAATGGTATATTTATGCTCTGCTTACTTCTCCTATCTCCTGAAGAGTGTCTCTTGAAGAGTTATGGCTATGGTCATAAAATCCAATAAAGATGCATTTGTCAAACTGATTTTTTTTTCCCAAACTCTGTCCCTGTTAAATTCATAAAAGAAACCAGATTTCCGCAGATATTTGACTACTGTAGTGGAAATGATAAGAAGCGCAAGAGTCATCCAGGCACAGATATTAAAAAGAGCCACACGAAAGAAAGCTCTGTCGCTTATACTAAATTGTTGCTTCTCAAAAGACGAGGCAATCACCTAAATAGAAAAATTAATCATAAAGCTTGTTAAATCATCAGGCATGAAAACAGTTGGGTTTCATTATTCATGATAATATTTGGAGAACCAGAAGTTATAACTAAATAGACTTGTGAGAAGAACTCACAACTGGGTAAATTCATTTTATTTTCAGATTGAGCACACAAGGCAAATGCTTTACCCAAAAAAAAAAAAAAAGTCTCTTGGATTTATTTGGTCATTATTTTAAAGCCTACATTTTGAAGTCAGGGATCCTCAGCACCATAGTGAGATTTTATATACCACCTGGTAAGTAAGTAAATGACTCAGGCAAAACCTCAAAATAAGAGAACGGTTTGTCCTCAAGTTTCTGTCCCCTTTCCTTGTCATCATAGTTTCACAAAATTCAATGCCTTTTTTTCTTGTGCCTTGGTTGTTTCATACAATAGAGTCACAATAATAATAGTAAAATTGTATCACCCTGGTTTCAGCTGTCATAAGTAAAAATAGCTGGAAATATCAGACTCAAATTTTTCTTTACTGTTTCAGGGGAGTGACTCAAATGTCCTATGTGTGCTTGCAATGAACTGTGACTATCAATTTTTTTCCACTTCATATTTTTTATCTTTTCTTTTGACACTCGACATAATCCATTCATTCTGTGGTCACTGTGTTCACTTCCAGTGGAGAATTTGCTCCTGTTATGTCTCTTTAATTACCATGTTGGCTCCAGATTAGGACAGTTGTGAGGATTTTCAGTTATGAAACTGACTTAGCTGTTTCACCATGTTCCATTTCTTTTCCTAACCTGCGTTTACCTGTGCTTTTCTCCTCCTATTTTGAAGATACATTGAGGACACAGCTCATTGACATAGTCCTTCCTCTTGCCCCTTCTCACTAGGACTCTCTTATAAGTCACTTTGGGCTGGGCCAAAAGATAATCTAAGTGACTCAATGGAATATAAACAGATTTGATCCCTTTCATAAATCCTCTTACATTTTCGATACACTGAAACCTTCTGCATCTTTTCTCCTTTTACTCTCAGATAGGCCTATTGGGTCTTCTTTTTGAGAGGTTTAGTGGAGGAGTCTTTATTGTCTGATGGATTAGAGGTGAATGACCTGAGGACTAGCCATTAGTCCTAATGTATCCAGTTGTTAGTGACACGATTAAAATTCTATTTCCTTTCTTGTCTTCAGTCATGTAGTAAAGCAAGTCTACAAGCAAGGATCAGGCCTGAGAACATCTGATTTTGCCATAGATATAAAGCTTAATTCTGTGGTACCTTCATTCTGTAGATGTTGTCAAGTTACAAACCAGAATTATTTGCTTATTACTGAAATATTTCCAGGAGCTTTATACACATAATTGGTGTCCCCACTCTACACTTTATCATCATGTGAAAAACAGGGCTACTTTTCATAAAGATCCATATTTTCCCCCAATATAAATCATTAAATGTCCTTTGGAATCCATGCTTATCTTTTCATATGAAAAACTAGACCTAATTTAAATTAAGATGGAATTTTATTACATTCAGCCTTCATCTTTAAAAACTATTTGGCCATCATCTTTTTCAAAAAAAATTGCAAATTAGGACAGTATTGTTAGTCTTTATTTTGCTGGTCAGGAAATGAGGGACAGGGAGAGGTTGAGTCACCTGGGACTATAGAAAGTCAATAGCAAAATGTGGACAGAAAATAATATTACAGGGACACTTCCCTGGTGGTCCAGTGGTTAAGACCCCATGGTCCCAATGCAGGGGGCCCGGGTTCGATCCCTGGTCAGGGAGCTGGATCCCGCATGCCACAACTAAGACCCGGCACAGCCAAATAAATAAATAAATATTAAAAAAAATATTACGGACTCCCTGGAAACCTTTGTTACTTGGTTTGTTTACTTATTATCTACTGAGCAGCAAAATCTCCTAATATAAAGAAAAATCATAGTTCAAGGTTTTTAGCCTCTTATAATTTAGTTATTTCTAAAAAATAGGGAAAGAAAATCATAATCTTTGAAAAAATATTATGATATGAAGATGATTTAGACATTATTTATAGTTTATAGATATTGTGAAGTGGTGCTTCTTTGAGTGTACATAGCAAACCCTTTTTGTACCTAATATTATATGTCAAGATCACATTAATTCAGATTCTTACAGCATCAGCAAATAGAGTCAGGAAAATATCTGAGGCAGTTGTTGCTTGAATGAATATATGTGTAAAATATAACGATCACCTAAATGCATTATTTAATCAAATATTTATTGAGCACCTACTATGTGCAGAGTTTATTCTTGGTGTTCGATACTGGGAAAATGTGTGCCTAAAAATGCTGTACTGAGAAAAATGTGTACTTAATCCTTTCAAAATGGGGAGAATTAACAGTTTCGAGTGCATCTTGAAAGCCAGTTTTGCATAAATTTTATTAGTCCCTTTCTGTGTTCGTTTTGATTTTGCTCTTCTCATTTATAAGCCCATCTTCAAATGATTGATTAAACTACTGCCTGCTTCTGTTCTGAATGTTGTGCTTTGTACAATGTCAGAAAATACATGAACTTACTTTGCTTTTCCAGTGTTTCATATCTCAATAGTCAATTCCAAACTATTTGATTCTTGTTGCTCTGACTTACGATTTCAACTTTCCTCCTTTTATTAGCTTTGTTTCAGATTATCTATTCTACCTCTGCTTTTGTTCTTTTTTTTTTTGATGAATATTTCTTTTTTAACATCTTTATTGGAGTATAATTGCTTTACAATGGTGTGTTAGTCTCTGTTTTATAACAGAGTGAATCAGCTATACATATACATATATCCCCATATCTCCTCCCTCTTTCGTGTCCCTCCCACCCTCCCTATCTCACCCCTCTAGGTGGTCACAAAGCACTGAGCTGATCTCCCTGTGCTGTGTGGCTGCTTCCCACTAGCTATCTGTTTTACATTTTGTAGTGTGTATATGTCCATGCCACTCTCTCACTTCGTCCCAGCTTACCCTTCCCCCTCCGTGTCCTCAAGTGCATTCTCTATGTCTGCACTGTTATTCCTGTCTTGCCCCTAGGTTTTTCAGAATCATTTTTTAAATTAAGATTCCATATATATATGTGTTATCATACGATATTTGTTTTTCTCTTTCTGACTTCACTCTGTATGACAGACTGCAGGTCCAATCACCTCACTAAAATAACTCAGTTTCGCTTTTTTTTTTTTACAGCTGAGTAATATTCCATTGTATATATGTGCCACATCATCTTTATCCATTCATCTGTTGATGGACACTTAGGTTGCTTCCATGTCCTGGCTATTGTAAATAGTGCTACAGTGAACATTGTGGTACATGACCCTTTTTGAATTATGGTTTTCTCAGGGTATATGGCCAGTAGTAGGATTGCTGTGTCATATGGTAGTTCTATTTTTAGTTTTTTAAGGTACCTCCATACAGTTCTCCATAGTGGCTGTATCAGTTTACATTCCCACCAGCAGTGGAAGAGGGTTCCCTTTTCTCTACATGCTCTCTAGCATTTACTCTGTGTAGATTTTTTGATGATGGCCATTCTGACTGGTGTGAGGTGATACCTCATTGGAGTTTTGATTTGCAGTTCTCTAATGATTAGTGATGTTGAGCATCCTTTCATGTGTTTGTTGGCAGTCTGTATAGCTTCTTTGGAGAAATGTCTGTTTATGTCTTCAGCCCATTTTTGGACTGGGTTGTTTGTTTTTTTTTTGATATTGAGCTGCATGACCTGCTTGTAAATTTTAGAGATTACTCCTTTGTCAGTTGCTTCATTGGCAAATACTTTCTCCCATTTGGAGGGTTGTCTTTTCGTCTTGTTTATGGTTTCCTTTGCAGTGCAAAAGCTTTGAAGTTTCATTAGGTCCCATTTGTTTATTTTTGTTTTTATTTCCCTTTCTCTAGGATGTGGGTCAAAAAGGATCTTGCTGTGATTTATGTCATAGAGTGTTCTGCCTATGTATTCCTCTAAGAGTTTTATAGTGTCTGGCTTTACATTTAGGTCTTTAATCCATTTTGAGTTTATTTTTGTGTATGGTGTTAGGGAGTGTTCTAATTTCATTCTTTTACATGTGGCTGTCCTATTTTCCCAGCACCACTTATTGAAGAGACTTTCTTTTCTCCATTGTATATTCTTGCCTCCTTTATCAAAGATAAGGTGACCATATGTGCGTGGGTTTATCTCTGGGCTTTCTATCCTGTTCCATTGATCTATATTTCTTTTTATGTGCCAGTACCATGCTGTCTTGATTACTGTAGCTTTATAGTATAGTCTAAAGTCCGGGAGCCTGCTTCCTCCAGCTCTGTTTTTCTTTCTCAAGATTGCTTTGGCTATTCAGGGTCTTTTGTGTTTCCATACAAACTGAAATTTTTGTTCTAGTTCTGTGAAAAATGCCATTGTTAGTTTGATAGGGATTGCATTGAATCTGTAGATTGCTTTGGGTAGTATTGTCAGTTTCACAATGTTGGTTCTTCCAATCCAAGAACATGGTATATCTCTCCATCTATTTGTATCATCTTTAATTTTTTTCATCAGTGTCTTATAGTTTTCTGCATACAGGTCTTTTGTCTCCTTAGGTAGGTTTATTCGTAGGTATTTTATTCTTTTTGTTACAATGGTAAATGGGAGTGTTTCCTTAATTTCTCTTTCAGATTTTTCATCATCGTCAGTGTATAGGAATGCAAGAGATTTCTGTGCATTAATTTTGTATCCTGCTACTTTACCAAATTCATTGATTCGCTCTAGTAGTTTTCTGGTAGCATCTTTGAAGTTAACTTCTTCAACAGCCTAAACAGGCCATTGGTGGCCTGCAGTCTCATTTTCCTGCTTTTCTATGTGTCCTCTGGGCATCAACTGGCCTCCTGAAAATGGAAGGCTTGCCACTTTAGGAGCTGCTTGGGTCAGTGACTTCTTGCTGACCTTGTTCATGCCTGGCAATGCCAGCCAATGCCCAAGAATTTCCCCATCCCTAATTAAATATGACTGTACATAATCTCCTCCCGAGATTGCCTCTAATTTTAACCTTACTTACATGGGATATTTTTTATTCTGAACATTTAATGTTTATAACTGGATCCATACACACTATTTATTTTACCTGGGGACCAATTGCTTGTAAATAATCTTCAATCCCACATGAAAGTTATTGCATTGTTGCATAAGATTTTAGACAAATTTTGTAGGATATATTTTTCTTTCTCCACTAGAAAAGTAAATATGTGTATTTGGACATGTTCTGTGACTTTGGTTTATAAACTGGGAATACATGAGATAGGAAGCAAAATCTATAATATAAGGTAAATTGTAATCTTTCAGTGAGCAGATGCCTTTTTATTGAAGATCTTGGTGTGGCTAAGCAATATCTTGTGTACTACTTGGAGCAGCAAAAAATAAACAAGGAATAAGGGAGAAAAATGAAACACAGCATTGTGAAAAACAGGGATGAGTGTGATGAGAGAAGTACAGGCCTAATACCTATAATGGAACATGTGCCACAACTTTTATATACCTTAAATCTGCCCTCTTTGTGGGCTTTGTCACTTATAATTACTAGGGGATATGTAAAGATAAACTTTCCACTCCCAGCTCATTTTAAACACAGTTTACCAAATGAACAGAATTTTTTGGTAATTAAAAAACTAATATTTATCGTATTAGATGAAAAGAGTGTAAAGGTAATTAAACGCTATAATTGTTTCAATCTTGATTTTTAAAACTCTTTGTTTTGAGAATTGAATGTTATCACATAAGACAATCTTTGAAGGTAATGAAAACAAGCATTATTATTGCCATTTTGCAGTTGGTGAAACTGAGACTTAGATGTGAAACAGTCTTCTCTAAGGCTAGCGCATGTTAAGAGTCCACTAAATGTAACCCTCTAACCTTAGTGGCTTGGGTACAAACTAAAGGTATAGAAACTTCCATTTTTTTTTTGTATCAAAGTGGGCTTTTCCCATGAAGAAAACCATCTTAGAAGCTAATCCTGGTAAAGTGAGGAAGACTTTCCATTCTGGGCTGTGGAATCAGGCTAAGCAGTTACTCAGCCTTGGTGGGCGGAAGCGGGATGTGAGTAATGCCCCCAAACCTCTGTATGTCTGCTACTTGTAGCAAAGATGAGTTGGTATTGATGTAGTCTTCTGATTTCTGGTCCTCTAGCAAATACTGAAAGGGCTAGGAACTAACCAACAACCAGAGTCCTCTCCCTGCAGTGAGATGAGAGCTGGTTCTGGCTGAACATTTAACGGATGCAGGAATCCTCCCTTACCCAGCTATCATGTCATTGAGTGTGGCATTGAGAGGAAAGGGCTGTCTGTATCTAAAACTGAATAAGCTGGCCTCATTGATATCTACATGTGCTCCAGAATTTTAAATAAATATTGAAAGAGCCCCAGCTATCAAAGTAATACTGCAGTAAACAGGCTCTACCTTCCAACTCCTGGGTGTCCAGGTTTTTGGAACATGCTTTCTATGTTGCATGTTTGTACCAGACTTCTGGAATTCTTGTTCCAGCAACAATGTCAGCAACAGTTGATCAGTCTAACTTTCTGGCACACTTGGAGTTCTTTTACTCATCATGACTGAAGAAGAAATGGACTTTGCTCAATCAGTGGGATATAGAATTATAATTATTTATCATGTATATTGTGTCAACTCTGATCCTGTTTTGTACTCCAGCATATACATGGACTATATTAATTGTATAGTAAATAGAAGTTTATTTATCTGATGGGAACAGCTCTTTTACAAGTTTCATAAGAATCATGTTACTACTGAATGTAAGAACATTTGAATCTTTGAGGACATATGTAACATTTTTCTTGTCAATTTTAACAATTTTTGACAAAAATAACTATGACTCTTAATAGGTATAATTATACCTACTTCCTTCAAAGTGGAAATGTTCTGAGTTGCTGTTTCTTTGTGAGGCATTTATAAGGTGTTAGATTTTTAACACTTGTCAAAATTCTCTCTTCATAACAGTCTTTTACATTTCTGGTATCCATTTTGATGACTTTATTTTTAATTTAAACTACATCTTGGACAGATTGAATAATGAATAATAAGTGTTTTTTAATACCTACCAATTTTTGGAAGCCAGAAAAATTGTTTTTTCTCAAATAAAGGAAAGGAATCATATCAGATTCAATCATAATGTAGGTAAAAGGAGTAACTTGAGAAATTACTGCTGCTCAAATAAGTTATTTTTATCTGGAATTAATTTGGGATTGCTACCTCAATTACATGAGCTATTAATTATTCCATATTTGATCTATGATTAAGATATGTATATTGTACTATATATATGCACATACATTTGGAGTAAATAAGTATGATTTAAATATTTTTCTCTATCAAAATTATCATCTTCAATTGGCAAAACATTTCTTGAATTGTTAAGCCACATTCTGAAAGCATTTCAAAATGTTTAAATGGATATTATTTCCTAATTTATAAACCTTCAAATGATTCCAGGAATAAAGATTGAGAAAAGAAAAAAAATAAAAGTGGTACAGTTTAAGAGCTTAAGGTCAAGGGACTCAGTTTAGCATGAATAGTGTTGATGGCTTTTTACTCTTTGGCTGGAGATGGTTTTCTGAAATACTGAAAGAAAAGAGAAGCTTGGGTCATGAAGAGCTCAAATGTAGGACTACAGATTTCTCTTTCAAGTGGGTAGTTCCATTCTATGCAAACTCCTGTTGTTTGAAGTCAAGAAAAACATTAGTGTATCTATTATGTTTTGTGTTTTCACTGCAGTAACATTGTGGCTCTGTTACATTTAGACACACTTTGAAGAACAAACTGATGTAGGTTGTTGAAGGTGAGCAAATTTGCTTGTTCTCTGCAATTATAAAACCAGACCTGGAACAAGGACTTTCTGTTTTCTACCGGGCAAATTTTCAATCTGATTTTGAGTTGAGATCCTAAAGCCTTTAATTGAATTCTACAAAATGATTAAGAGACAGGGTTCACATGGAAGGTGTTTCTGCTTGTATTGTTAGAGTTGCAGTAAAGCCTAGTGGTTAAGACCTTGAGCTTTGAAGCAAAAACAAAAACAAAAAAACTTGGGTTTGATTCCTGACTTTATCACTACTGGCCACGTGATACTGAGTAATCTCACAAGGCCTTGGTTTCATCGCCTGTAAAATGAGAAAAAAAGAAATGAAAATTACAAGGAAAAGAGAATGGTTAGAATGAATCCTGTGGAGTTGGCTTAGAATTGCAGTTACCAGTGATATATATATATATCTCATATATATGTGTATGTATGTGTGTTTGTTCCCTAGCTCTGAGAGGACCTAGAAGTGATAAAACGTCAGTACCAATAAGTACACCTAGAGTCCATAACTTGTTTTCTAAATTCCATTCTCCAATAAATTTCATTCCTTTCCTCCTACCAGGACCCAAGGTTGCCTAGAGAAATGTCTGGTTTCAGAGCTATGGCAGAGAAAGTATAAGATGAACCTGGGATATTTTGCACTAAAAAAATGAGATGTGCAAAAAATGATGGGGGCAACTCAAAAGAACATAGGAGCCAACCTGAACTGCCTTTCAATGTTAAGCAGTTTAAGCACAAAATAAATAATATTGATAATGCTTTATAACCTATAGAATGAAATGATAATCCATGAGTCCATATTAATATAAATACATAATTAAATAAACACATGGGCCTGGAGGAAATGTCTTTGTATAATGTAGAAGGCATAATAATAATAGAAAAATAACAAATTACCATTTGACAAATACCACAGTAATAATGGTTTCTTATAAGAATCAGTAATAGTACTAAATGTAGTACATGAAAGGATGGTCAGAAACAAGATAATTGCATGTTCTCAAAGTATCATAATATACTAATATTTATTAATTAAAAAGGCACAAAGTATCCTATATAGTGAAGAGCCTAATAACAGACACCACCTGAGCTCACATCTTCAACAGTGAGACAAATCAGCATCATGAGCCTTCTGATATGAGAAGTTAACATCGCTATTGTGGTATTTTTGCCAAAATTGATTAACCTGAACTTAATCATGAGGAAATATCAGACAAACCTAAACTGAGAGAGATTCCGCAAAGTAACTAACCCCATTTCCTCAGGAGTGTCAATATTTTGAAAGACAGGCAGATGGGAACTATTCTAGATCAAAGAAGACTAAGGAAGCATGACAACTGTATGCAATGCATGGTCCTGGGTTGGATCCTGGGCATGAAAAATGACAGTAGTGGGATAATTGGCAAAATTTTAATAAGGTCTATAGATTAGATAATAGTCTGTATCAATATTAATTTCTTGATTTTGATCATTGTACTGTGGTTGTATAAGATGTTAATAATCAAAAACTTCATCTCTTAGCCCAGTATTTCTGTGTGCAGTCTATACTTTGGACTCACAGTTGAGCTCATAAATCATGAATTAATAGGATTATCCTTTTGATTTTTTGAGGAACAGATTTATCTACTATATTCTACAAGCATTATGCATAAATTTGAGTACTCCATTAAAAGGATTTGGGAGGAAAATTTAAGAAAAAAGAGGCAAAAGCAAGACTGGATACAGAAAGAAAAAAAGATAAATTAGGTGATATTTGTCATTGATATTCCAATATTTGTTCTCCATTCCATTTCTATCTCTAGGACCTTTCTTCCAACTATCTTTCTCCACCTTGTTTTCTCTTCAAAGTCATCTAACCCAACTTATTCTCAAGAAAAAAATCCCATAGTAGTAGTAAAAAATAGACAATAGCATTTCAATGAAAGCCTCCATATTACCCCTCCCAGGGAATTTGCTTTTTTAGACGTCTTTCTCAATAAGGAGTTCCAACTAGAATTTTCGATTGTGAAAATTTCAGATTATCTGTTCAGCAAGACTGGAGAGAAATTATCTGGTATTTTCTTCTGTTTCATCTGCATTCACCCTTGGCATTTGGGCTGCACAGGTTCAGAGCCTCTTCCAACTGGATATAATATTAGATGTGTAACACGATGATGTCAGCAGAAACGAACATGCATTCATCCACAAAGGGAAATAGATAAATGATTTTATTTTTGCACAAAATGGCTACAATGTATCAATATCCACAGCACCATGAAACACATATATTTTGCAGTGTCCTTTACTTTCAGATCTGATTATCATTTCAGAGTTTGTCTTTTGTTTTAGCTCTGATTTGCTATTGAGTGATTCTATAACTTCAGATTTTAAAAATAAGTGCAAAGAATGTAAACTATGCAAGATAACACAAAGGATATTGCCAAACTTAGAAGACAGACCAAGTGGCGAGGAACTCTTCCAAGTAGCTTTTTCCTCATTAATTGCTTGAGTGGAGAGTGGGAAGTAGGGTGGAGTAGAGTGGCAACATTTCTTAAGATTTCTGTGACTTTTTCCATGGAGATAGGAAATGAAGGTCCTGTTCTAAAGCTGTTACCTACACGTTCACGAACATTTCATTAAAAAAAAATTCTCTGGAACATATTGAATGTATTTGATTTTATAGTATTAAAATATCATTTTGAATATTGATAACTCTTAGCTTTAGTTTCTCTATTCATTTAATATTAACTGTCTTCAAGGAAAAGAGCTAGTTGAGATACTGTTCCATAGCTTTATTAAGAATGATGGTAGCAATGACAAAAACAAAAATAACTTACAATTGTATAGTGCTTTATAGTTTGCATCATATTTTCACAGGATAGCTGTTTGAGATAAGTTAAAATAACCTTATTTTACATGTAAAGAATCTGAGGGCTTCCCTGGTGGCGCAGTGGTTGAGAGTTCGCCTGCCGATGTAGGGGACACGGTTCGTGCCCTGGTCGGGGAAGATCCCACATGCTGTGGAGTGGCTGCGCGCATGAGCCATGGCCGCTGGGCCTGCGCGTCTGGAGCCTGTGCTCTGCAACGGGAGAGGCCACAACAGTGAGAGGCCCGCATACCGCAAAAAAAAAAAAAAAAAAAAAAAAAAAGAATCTGAGGCTCAGAGAGAATAAGCACCCTACCCAAGCTCCCATAGCTTATAAAAAAAAATTGAGCTAAACATAGAATCCAAGTATTTTGTTACCTAACATTCCCAGTAATTTTAATAAGCAGATTTCTCTAATTCTCTCAGTGACAGAGATTGAGAAAGTGGCATTGCAAGTATGAAGGTAGTGGACAATGGTAATTATAGCTGGAGCCGTTGAATTAATAAAGGACTAATAAAGGAAATAAGACATATGCTAGATTGAAAGTAACGTTTCTAGTGAACCCTTTGTCCAGAATGTACCTGAGAAAGAAGTAAGCATAAGAAATTAACCTTGGGCACCTCCTGATGGAAGAGGGGTCTGTATTTGGGCAAATTTGTTATTCCCAGTACTGAAGTCTGATAGTGACTTAGAATTAGGAAGAGGAGTATGCCTTTTGCAGTTTCCATTTGTTGATGGGGGAATGTTTTATAATTTTGACAACTTTGATTAGTTTCATGTGATCCATTTAAACTATTATTATAATATCATAAGCACTAATTGTAATACTAGAAACTATTAGCTAGAATTCTTGCTAACATTACCTCATTTCAGCAAAATAACATTCTAAGGTAGCTGTAGTGTCTTTATCCCTATAGTAGGTGGTGAACCCGGGACGTACATTCAGACTGGGTTATTTCATTTACTCAGTAATTTAGAAAACATTCAATGAGAGCATGCCATGGGCCAGGCCTGACTTAGGATTCTGGCGTCACATCACTGAAGCTGTCATATAAGCCCTCTGAATTCAAGGAGGTTACATCCTGTTTGGGGTAAACAGGTAATAATGAAGTAAAAAAATATTAATATATTTTGAGGTTTTGATTATTTCTATAATGAATTACTCTTTCTTCTGTATCTTTATAAGTAATTAGCATGGAATTAGTGCTTTAGGTGAGAAAGTCAGAGAAGGCTTCTCTGAAGAAAATAAGATTTGAGCTAAACCCTGCAAACAGAGAAGGAGGCAGTTACATGAAGTGAAGACTAAGGGGAAAGTGTGTGCAAAGGCCTGAGAAGGAATTAGCTTGCTCTGGCCTGACTGAAGACAAAAAGAGGTTGATGTGGCTATAGTATATGAGTAAAGGGGAGAGTGGTATGGAACGGGATACAAGACATAGGCAGGGGCTAAAGCACGTAATCAAGGAATTAGGAACTTGTTCTAAAAACTCTTTCACAATGGAAAAACCTAGAGGATGAAGGGAAAACCAAATGATAGTAATTTTAGAACTGAGAAACCAAGGCAAAAACTCTTTTGAGGGGTTAGGATTTTGGCCACAAAGCCTCTCCCACGTTACTGAGATATCCTTTCTGTTGAAGTGTTCCTGTCTCCTACTCGATGGTATGGAGAAGAGCCAGCTGAGTCTTTATCCTGACTGTATCGGACGAAAGCTTTTTTAGGAAAGGAAAGCTCAGTTTCATAAATTCAAAGCTAGGAATCCCTTCTTTCCAATTAAGTCTATCCATGACTAGAATGAGGAATAGAAGGGAAATGCTTAGGCCATTCTGTGTGCCCTAATTCTCAAGAGGGTATTTGTCTCATGGGGGGAATGGACTTAAATGTCTTTGAATAAATGAAATAAGGTTAAGAGAACTCTTTATTTAATCAAAGAAGGATGGATAATCATCTTTGGATTCTTTTGGCAATGGTTCAAATAATAAAAATTTTCTTTTAAATAAGGAAATACTGAATAATGGGGCAACATCACTTGAAAATAGTATTTAATTTGCTCTTGTTTTCTTGCATTTCTGAGTTCGTATTTGGACAACTGTGCAGTTTTTATATCCAGACTGAGTTTTCACATAAGTAACAGAATAACATGCTATTTTAAGATAATTTCTATTTTGATGTAACTCAGAGATAAGTGTAAGTTCATGTTTCTCTAATAAATTATATGTGTGAAAAATGACCAGTGATTCAAACTTGATAATGGAATGTACTTCTTTTATTGTCTCCTAATCTTACTAAAGTTGTTTTCCCTTAAAATCAGTTTCCATAGCCTGTCGCAGAAATGAAGCTTCTGGAACTTAAGTCCTCTGATCTCTACTAAGCAAAGTGGCACTGGGGAAATGAAAAGTTAAAGATTATTAGACTAATGCTACCCATTAAAAGTGCCTGTGCCACTTTTTCCAAAGCCTCAGTGACTGTGGCCAAGCCTGATGAGACACGTCTTATTTATCTCAGGAAAAATTGTGAAAGACTTGGAAATGGGCAAACAGATAACTGAATCTTTTCAATGTCTTGTCTAGTGTACCCATCTGGATTTTCTGATTCTTTGGGAGTCTGCATTTCATAGTCTTTGACTGAACTATTTTACAATTCTATATATTTTGGAAAATTGATAGTAATGCAAATAATTCTTGTCCATTGAAATATAACTGAATTTTGTCTAGTGGAGGTGCAGTTTATTCCCTGCTTCAAATGCTGCAGAAAAGGCTCTTTGTGTATCCATTAGTAAATCCACTGTTCGTTGGCTTCTCCTATGAAAGAGGGTTTTATATCTTATTGTTTCCTTTATTGATTATGAGCTAAATAAAATCATTAACAAATGTTCATTTTTATATTTGTATGAGAGTCATGATTTTACCTTTTTGAAAACATGTTTTTATAATTCCCCCTTCAAAATGAAACTCAACAATATAGTCCCTTTAAAGTAAATATCTTTTTTTTTTTCCCCTTTCGGTTTTTTTGGTACATACGTGTCTTTCTAGGCCCTTAAAGTAGACATTGTTGACTTCCTTTAGATCTTAAGTGTTTCAAAAGGTAGTTAAAATATCCTCTAAGGAAGACATAATGTGATCTTTTAAGGCATTTTGTTTAGAGGGTAAATGCAGTAATAATA
>NW_021703781.1:38931790-38960934 GCF_005190385.1 Monodon monoceros
GTGATCTTTTAAGGCATTTTGTTTAGAGGGTAAATGCAGTAATAATATTTTATTACTATGGCAAAATACTTTATTGTTATGGCAAAATACTTTATTGTTATAGAGTGTCCTCTGCACGCTTCTATTTTAGGGTTTTCAGAGCCCACTCATCTGACTATATGACTGCTGAAAGGACAAGGACCACATACATGTCTTGTGCATTCCTCTTAAATCTGTAAAGGCAAAATGATGTAGATGGCAAAGTTGGGTTATGGCCACTGTTTTCTCTCCCTTTTCGGGAATCTTCCTGGAAGCACCTCCCTCATATGTGCTAGATACCTGACATGTCTCATTGAGGATTTCCTGGCACTATTCTTTAGAAATAAATCCTATGTGTCAGAAATTAACTTTGGAGTGTATTTGCCTCTCAAAAGTCCCCCTATATTATTGCTTCTCAGCTTGCTCTTATGGCTGTAAATATCTTACGATACTAGTTTTCTTAAGAACTATATGACCATGAATGTGGTCTTACGCTATCATTTTGGGAGGTCTATAAATTTTAATTGGTATTCGTAGAAACTTAAAAGAATAGAGGTCTAATGGTAGAATTTCAGGCAAATTGCCAGGCTGAGACGAGAGAAGGCATTCTCAGTATACTTTACAAATTATACCACATTGGTGTCAGTTTATTCTATTTGCTTATATTCTTCTTACCAAATGTCACGTTCTAGTTGTGCTCATGACTAAATCAAATCATATAACTATAGCCTAATCAGGCCAGTTGAAGAAAGGAGGGGAAGAGGAGATTATGAATGCCTTTTCCATAATTTGTTTTAAAAAAGTTTAGTCTCTTCTGTTTTAAAATAATGAACCCTAGTAGAGATGACTTACTTTTCCTTACTTTTTGGCACCCTTAAAATTGTGAATGCTGGTAGTTTCCCATATATTTTAGGCACAGTTCTAGATCTAGGAGCTTGCATGTGTGAGCCTTTATGTGCATATAGTTGTGAGCCTACTAACAGTCGTAAGTGGACAGGTCAAAGAATAGAGAGAAACTAGTAGCTTTGGTAGATTTGTCAAAAGAAACTAGCTTCTCTCCTTTGTTGATTTTGAAATCATATGAAACATGTATTTGATGAATATGCTTCAGGAATGTGGAAAGGAAGACAGTGACTGCTCACTCCCTTACCTCCTTATCTCCTCATTCTACAAGGCCCTTGGCATTGTCAGGGCAGTGCGCTCCCATGATGAGAAGAGCTCTCATGAAAAATAAGGGAAACATACACCACTCAGGATATGTATCTGTAGGGAGCAGCACAACAGAAATTGTAGTTATTCTACAGTTGAATTGAATTAAATATGTGACACGTCCATTTAGAATGGCAGTTGGGCCTAGTTATTATTGGGTTCAGAAACAGTTTTACTTTTTTGAAAAAATTAAGCAAATACATTTAATAGAATGTTTAGAAAGGAGAATCTTGTAGAACTTCAGTTTAAATTTTTAAATAAGAAAGTTAGGTTTCCTTACATGTATTGAGATTACGGGGGGAAATACAAATTAAAAGTAAGAGGCTTAATTCTTCCAATTGAAAATAAGGGAAGAGACTCCCCACTCCCTCTCTTTTCCTACAGCATTTTCTTTAGAAAAGTTGTAAGGTTTTTGTCTCTTTGAAATATATATCAATTTTTTGAAAGCTAAATAAGCTCCTTAAAAGCTTTACAATCTAGGACTGTCTTTCCCAAGGACCTGGGAGCCATCCCTTTGAAGTGTCATCATCTTAGAAGATAGTGCCCTGTCTCTCAGCTTCTGTGGGAGGGTAGGCGCCCCACTTTGGTGGGTACCTACCTCCAAGTTATAAAACTGTCTCTTGTCCTAAAAATATGAGAAGTTTATTTTTCCTATCAATGAAGCCAATTAGCGAACACAAATGATCACCCCAATTACCAGGTGAATTTAAGTACGATGAACTATGTGTGATAAATGGTGCTGTCAAGTACTCTAACTTGGGGACCAGTTAGAGTTTATCTTGAGATCAAGTATGTAATGGGTTGTATCTACTTGGCTGTATGAAAGGGTGGGATTTCTTTCTACCTTTGCAGTCTCTTAGTGGATTGCCTTTGATATGCATCACATCCTGGTTTAATGCTTATTCAATTAAAAAAATTGTTTTCATTCTCTTCTACCTTTGTGGAGAGATTTTCTGGGTTGGGAAGAGGTTATGATTTTAATTGTATTCCTCCAGTGGTGTTTCGGATAAAATCCGTTAAAGTGTGTACTAATAATGGCTAATATTTATTTAGCATTTAGCACTGTTTGGTTCTAGGTTCTAGATGTTTCATGGGCAATATTTGCAAGGTCACCCAGCTATTAAGTTATGAAACCAAGAGTTGAAGCCAGGCAGAATGAATCACCTACGTACACATTTCACAAGTAATTGTACTGCCTCCCTGTGCCAAACACGGGTGGGTTCTAGTTCATTATTTTAATCAGAATTCTCATCAAGATGGTTGCTACGCAATTAGGTTATTTAGGCATGTTGTAATGGTTGGAATTTCCATTTGCCTTACCATTTAAAGACAATCTTCTTCAGTGAATTACTTTGATATTTTGGTCACAATTTGGGGCTACAAGTTAACTCCTAATTATCTAGGACTTTGCATCTGTATCAGCCCTTAAATTGGTGAGGAAATGATGAAAGCATTGAGAAAATCCCCATTACTTTCATTTGAATGTAAATTTAACTAATCTAATTCTCTGCTGGGCTCCTGAAATCTTTCAGAATTTTTTTTCATTTTTAGTGTTCATGCAATAGCCGACTTTAATTTCAGACCCACTGGTAGAGTCCTGACTTAGGGGTGAATAACAAGCCCACCCTACCTCTGATGGGGTACCTCCTTCAGTATGGGATGTTGGAAAATATCAATTGTTTCCTCTAGGGTTTATTTCCCACCTTTGCAAATTGTGTGGTATGGAGAGAATTGAGGTGAATGAGGTGATTTCTAAAGTCTTGTTTACTGTGGAACAGTAATCAGTATCCAGGCTGCAAAGAAAAAAGAGCTTTATTTGGAGTCTTCAGAATTACAGGGAGACGCAGATTCGGTACAACTGAACAAGTATTCTGGGGAAGGGAAAGAGTTTAGGGGCTTATAAAGGCAAAAGCCACAAGGCTGTATTCTGACATGAGAAAGGAAATATTTGTCCTTAAGTTTGGCTGTCATGAGTTGTTTCAGGTTGCATGTCTGATAAATATCTTGAGCTCTGGCAGATGTTCTAGATGCCTATGTTAGGACAATAAGTGGTCAGAAGGTCAGATTCCATCCAGGCTGAAACATACATAAGTCACCTTTCCTCAGTGGCCTCCCAGCTGGGTTTTAGAGAGCTCTCTTAGCAATACTGACTCCATTTTGATTTTTCTTTCACATTAGTAATGGTGGGGATGGGGAGTGATGGTGGTTAGGCTGTACTCATATAGAAGGAGAGCTGTAAAAATCAATGTGTTAAGACACTAAGTACAGGCAACAAAATAAACAAGTGGGACTACATTAAACTAAAGGGCTTCTGCACAGCCAAGGAGATGATACATTGAAAAGGCAACACACAGAATGGGAGAAAATATTCACAAACCATATATCTGATAAGGGGCTAGTATCCAAAGTATTTTACCCTTTGACCTACATCACGTGATCTCCCCCTCCTCCTAGCTCCTGGCAACCACCATTCTTTTCTCTGCTCCAGCACACCGTGAATTCCAGGGGGGCAGAGAATACGAATGTCTTTTTAACTGAAACATTGCTAGAGCTGATGCTGAGTAAAATATTCACTAAGAACCAAAGTGTGGCCTTGGTATTTAGCCAAAATCTAAGATTTGGCTTCAGTTTTGGCCTCAGATTTAGGAACACTGAATTCCTGAATGACCACTTCAAAGACATTTCTGACATTTCTGGTCTTGCAAATGATGGACGATAGATAATCAGGTAGTTTAGCATCAGACTCAATCAGCATAACATTTTCAGTAATGTGTACAAGTTGTGTCATTGGGACTTATTGTTAATCTGAGAATTCACTTCAAATGTAAGCAAGTAACCAATATACATTGGACTGAAAATCTAGTGTCCTTTGTACATTGCAATGCTCTGTGTGTTAGAGTAAAATTTTATTTTATCATTGCAGTAATATAATCCTGCAATAATTGACTGTGAAAGATTTATATACGTAATCAACATTTATAACTTTCAAACAGTTATGAAGATAAAGATATTTCCAGTATGACTATCAAGAGAAAGTATGTTAGGTAGATAACTTTATGAAAAATACTCCTTTTGAAGTAAAAATACTTACAAAAATTTAAATAATATAGCAGAAAAATAAGAGCTTAATTTCTATCACAATGATAAATTTGTTACATTACGTGTGATCCTTGTATTTTAATAATAAACACATGATCCTTAAGAAATCCATTTACTTTTTCATTACTTAAGTTGTGAGTCATGAGTCTTGGGCAGGAGTATAGAGAAGCAGAGTCACTTGAGGACATCGTATGGCTTGTTAAGGATTTTGGATTTTATTCTAAAGGGGATAAAGTGTCTTTGAAGGATTTAAACAGGGGAGTGATGCGGAGACACCCACATTTTATATTAATCACTTCGGCTTCAGTGTGGAGGACAACATTAGTTTGCCTAAAACAAGATTCTGGGGTACAAATTATGAGATTGTGCTGCAGTCCAGGTAAGAAAGGTGAGAGTGGTTACACTGGAAACCAGTGTTTAGGAGGTGAAATTAGCATGCTTTAGTCTTTTATTTCATTTAAGATAAAGTGATAAAGATCTCAGTTTCTGACTTGTGTCACAAGGTGTATAGTGCTTTTATTAATTGAGACTATATTAAAATTAGGAAAATCTGATGTGTAGCAGTCTGAAGTTTTGAGTTTTGGACCCAAGTGTGAGATATTAGTAGAAAGCCAATGGATATGTTTAGGAGTAAGTTTTATTTGTGAAAGTAGAGCTTATAAAGTGTTCACAATGTAGATACAAATATGGATTGGAGAGCTGTCAACATATAATTAGTTAAATAATGTATGAGAGTCACGTTTTTAAGTTTTTTGAAAATTATACTATTAACACAAAATGACCGTGTTTACTTCTTTTGACTTCTCTTTGTAAGCAGATTATCCTCTTCGGGGAATACATATTTCTTTAGATGAATTAATATCTATAATTGAGGTATAGCTTAGCCTGTGGGCGTATGAAGCATTCTTTCACTTTACTCTGAATCTTGATTTAAATAGTTTAAGTAAAAGAACTTTATTTCCTCATCCAAGTTACCTTAAAATCTGCTCTGTCCTGCCTAAAATGAGGTTACAAATGTGAGACATTTATGAATGAATCATGACAAGGTATTTAGAGACTGATTCAATAGACCTGAACTAGAACTCAGGAAACTGAATTTTAATAAGGATCAGGCAGGTTCTTCTCATACTTAACCCAGGAATACCTCAAAGGCGCTGCTTATCTACTGACCTTGTCTGAACTGTTGCTGTCACTTATAGAATGATGTCCAGAGTAGTTATTTTGTTACAATGCAGTTAAAATAATAATTGTTCCATTGGATCACAGACTGCGTCTGGGTCACATTGTTGGGTTGCTTCAAGTATGAAAAGGCCAGGATTTAAACTACATTTTTACATATGGGCAAATTTGCAGTCTAGCTGGTAATCTGGGGTTAGTTTTTACAGGATCTGCTCCGGGGAAGGGGCATGAGTAGGGATGTGGTTTTTGTAACAGGTTGACTGTCAGTGTCTAGATGTTTCAGCCATGTAGGAGGCTACAGTATCAATACACAGGTAAAACTCAGGTTTATTCTTCTCAGGTTATGAAGGACCAAGTTTAGGCAATGGGTTTCTCCCAGGGCTCCAACCAGCAGGTGGTTCTTTACTCAATCCCAGGGCAATAGCTGCTAGCCTTAACACCTGGATTTAAGCAGCTCTCAGAATATGAATGACTAGGGGATAATAAGTTCCTGTTGCTCTACAAAGTAAGGCAGGGTTTTCTAGGTAAAGAGCATTGTTCTGGAAAGTCTGGTTCTTCTGGGGGTTCCTCATGCTTGACATTCTCCCAATAGCTCCAGCTTTAACAGTTGCCTCCTAGTGTTATTTTGAGTAAGCTAATCCTTAATAAGAATTTCTGATCTCATTTTCAGGAAATGTAAACAAGAATACTATGCCAGTCATTACTTCATAAAATCTTCTCTAAACTTTTCTGACTCCTTTTAGAACTAAAAAGAAAAAATAGTCATAACTCTGAAAATATGGCCTTAATATCTGTAGAAAACATGATATGGAATTTGTTACTAGCTTGGACTTAAACCAATAAAATAAAAGCTATTTATTTAAAATATAATATTTAAAATATAAATATTTAAAATATAATCATTTCTACATTTTACACAAGTGTAGAAAAAATATTAGAATGGAAGACTAAGAGCTATAACACCTGGAGGTAGAACTGAATGAGTTCAAATTTTCTTAGGGTCCACCTTTTCATTTATGTTTCCATGATCTTAAAATATTTTTCTTTATGTTCTCAGTATCTTATTAATAAACTGCATTTTAAACTTTATACCTTTCTAAAGCAGGTCCAAATAAGATGTGTTGTTTCCTTTATTTTTGGAATATCCTTATTAACCAAATGATCTAATTAGAGAAAATAATAGAGCTTAATTTTTAGCTAAGGTTTTTTTCCCTTTTGATTAATATTGTTTTCAAACCCAGACCAAAATTTTCCTTGTTTTCAATTAATTTTTTTTGGTTTCCTTCTTATTTGAGTTATCATACTCTTGATTTGATTAATTTATTTAGTCTCTGGGTATATTTTTCTGTGATCCTCTATTTTTTTAGAAGTAGTTAAATGGTTGAAAACTGGGGGGGAAAAAAAAAAGGAGGGGGAGAGATGGAAAACTTATACCAATCAGTAATACCTCAATGTTTATCCCTTACCCTACTGTTCTGTCTCTGCGTCAAATAGTCAACTTATTCACTTGGCTGGTTCTGCTAGTATTCATGGATTCTGTAGATTTGCTCTAGACTTCCGATTTACGCTAGACATTACGAATGGATTATCATTATCCATTTTCACTGCTTATTAAGCACTCTTTTTGATGGCAGCCTGAGTATACACATGGTCTATATGTTGAGGCTACAGTAGAAATTCCATCTGGGAAGATAAATATTAGGACCTCCATCAGAACTATGGATCTTTCTGGCCAACACTCTGTCTCTACCATGAAAGTGTTTTGAAGAGAAGACCTAATCTTTCCCAATGATTTTACCTCAAAAGGCCAGAAATGAACCCTAAATGTCAATTCATCAGCAGGTATTTAATAAGCAGTGAATACTTATTCATTTCATTCATTCAGTAGCTGCTTACACACTAGGGGCTTGGTGGCTAAGTGTGTAAGCTCTGGTGTCAAGTTGCCTGGGTCCAAATCCTTTCACTGCCATTTATAATCTATGTAACTTGAGTGACTGACTTAAACGGTCTTTGTTCCTTAGAAGTATTGTATGTTTCATAGGATGCATGCTTATATTTATAATATCTAGGTCATGGAAGAACCCGAAATATGTTCACCATTATATTATGCACTAAAGATCATGCTAGGAAATGTGAGGAACCTTAAAGTTCCTTCAGAAAGTACCCCTACCTCTAGTAGTTGACAGTTTAAATGGGAAACATGTATCAATAATACACGTAACCTCAGCGTGGCTGGCAGCCTGGGTTTTTACTTCTTGCCCATCTTAAAGTTTGATTTTGCTTTTTGCTGCTTCTGTCCTTCCTCTCACCACAAAATAATTCCAAAGGCGTTGGTAATTAATGTAAATTTTACTAAAGTTTCTTTTAGGAGATGGATAAGAAGTTTACACGGCACACTGTAAATTCACTAGCTAGCCATTTGCCCTCTGTCTCAAGTTTCTGTTTTTAGGCTTATAAATGCCAGCTCCTCACTTTCAATTTTCTTTCTATCTGTGGAGTGTCTCCAAATTCCTTTTCTATTCCAGGACAATTAGTTTTTGTGCAGCCTGCATACTCTACTCAGCAAAGCAAAATCTCAGAAATGAGCAAATTTTTTCTCTTGTTCCACAAATATGTCCCACGGGGTGTCAGTTCATTCAGTCCAGATACAACAAGGTAAAAAAGTGACATATCAAAGAAAAGAAATAAGTGCTGTGTGACTTTATAAATGGAAGAGTTTATTTCTGACTAGGGATGCTGAAGTCTTTCTGGGAGTGAATGACAGTTCAGCTGGACTTTGAGAAATGAGTATGATTTGGACACATGGAAATGGATGGGTGGGGGAGGGGAATGAGAGAAGAGACAACAGGGTATATAAGATGGAAAGAACTGAAAGTGTGTACAAGCAGACTGAAACGCTGCACTGTATATGTAAAGATCAATGTTCAGTTCAACCAAGCAGCACATTATACAAGCTTTCATTACAGTAGAGAAATATTGTCTGTTAACTCATCCTGAGAAATAAACGCTGGAAAAGAGTGTCCTAGAATATTCAGAATTGAGAGATTGCCTCTTCCCTACACTTCAGTAAGGGAAGTGACTATTGGATAGCACAAGCTGTGCAATAACTCAGAAAGACAAACCATGAGAAAAAAGCTGGCAGGCAGTAAATAAGTATAAAACTCCTCCCCCCGAAACTTCTCTGCCATCAAGTTCAGTGGAAGGGGAACCTACCAGACATACCTCCTTCCCACTAAATGCTCACAAATATCCCTCAAATCACAAGTCATTATTTTAAAATATCACTGTCTCTTCATTTCTGTTTCCATATACCTACTTTGCTTTTCTTGGTAGCTGCTGAAATTTGGAACAGTGACTAAGTTTTATGACTGTTTTGACATGGTACAGCTTCAGAACAACATATGCATGAACAGAAAGCCAGGAGTGACCAGGAGAACACAGGCTGTGGGCCTAGAGAGAGGCTCTGGGAAGGTACTGGTCTTCCACAGGGTAGGAAACGAGGGTACATCCTATCATTCTTACATCACGAGGTCAAAGAGATCTCAGCAGTCATCTGGATTTCAGAAAATGGGCTAGAGGAGGTTGGACTAGATTATTGAAAGGACTCTTTAAGAGCAAACAGTCTGTGACTTTTTTTTTTTTTTTTGCGGTACGCAGGCCTCTCACTGTTGTGGCCCCTCCCGTTGTGGAGCTCAGGCTCCAGACGCGCAGGCTCAGCGGCCATGGCTCACGGGCCTCGCCGCTCCGCAGCATGTGGGATCTTCCCAGACCGGGGCACGAACCCGTGTCCCCTGCATCGGCAGGCGGACTCTCAACCACTGCGCCACCAGGGAGGCCCCAGTCTGTGACTTTTATTTATTTATTTATTTTGCACATTGGAATTAGACGCAGAATTATTTTTAGAAAATTATTTGGAGTCAGGTTGCAATGACTTGCTTAGCTCAGCTTTCCCAATTTCTGTTAACCATGAGCGGAGAATCACCCTGGTAACTGCGGTACATGTTTGTCATTTTCAAAAAGCCAGACTCATTTACCCTTGATTTGAAAGAGTAAATGGTGGACTTTGGCTTCTGCTTTCCTATCTATAAAGAGACTATGGTGATTAAATGAAAATCACTAAGATTTTGAGAGCATAAGACATTGGTTAAAATCGCGAATAGCTGGATCCGGATATATTAATGTTCCAAAGCAATTAACTACAAAGACATATTTTTCACGTGACCAGAGACAAATTCAGTTAAGAGAGCTGTCAGCTATCATAAATAAAAACTAAATATCTCCCATAGCACCATATTCTAATGAAAATGCCAGAAACAAGGGAAATGTTATAGCTAGGTGGTGATCCCAAGCCTTCTCTGAAGAGAGGACAGGGCAAATAGAAAACTGTGTAGAACTGACTGTTCAAAGTGCAAACTAATTTATCATTGGTAATTAGAACAAAATTGGGAGAGTACACCTAGGGAGTCATTTAGCCCAATTCTATAAATTATCACAATGAAAAAAGCTAAAACCCGGAGAGGATAATAAAATCAGTGTGCATTTATTGTATTCTTGTCTGTGTCAGGCATTGCGCTACGTGTCTTTCATATTTCCTATTTATAGCAACTCTGTAAGGTGGCTACAGCTATCCCAGTTTTACAGTGGAAAATTTTTAGTTTTTAAATTTCCATAGATTGCATAGCTAGCAAGATTAAAAGGATGACCTTAAACCCAATTTTTCTTTTTTCAAATCTTCACCTACTTTTAGATGAAGTATTTTGCCCAAGGCCTAAACAAGCACGTCCATATCCTGACTCCTTGTCTGATTTTATTTTTCTTGCTGCACTATTTGAAGATTGTTATGCTGAATTATTGATCCAAAAATCAATCTACCGAACCGTCTACTCCATGGGTCAAGTAACTGTATGTAAAGAAAACTGTTTTGCATACGTAAAACTATATGTAAAGAAAAACACATTAAAGTATTCGGCCTGTTAGCATGAAAGGAGAATTTTTAAAGAAAGGAAATCTTAAATGCATGATGAATTGCTATATATTAGAGAGCATGAATGAATTGTCCCATGTGATACTCCAGTACTTATCACATATTGTTTTCCAACGTGGCCTAGGAAGGGCAGCTGGATGAAGTAAATAAATATCTACTTGCTAAAATTTTTATTTTGGCAGATGCTCACTTAGCACGTTGTTATTTTATCTGGAATATTCATGCTTTTATGTATAATGCTCAACAGCAAAACATTACATGCACAGTTTTACACAAAAGCTTTTACCTATTACTGAGCAAATACTTGATATTTATATCCAGAATAGTAACTGATGGTCCTAATGTGTCTACAGGGCTGTAATTCACTTCAGCGTTTTCTGCTGACTTATACACTGCAAGAATACTATCTGAGTGCTTTATTACTGGCTTCAAAATCCTGAGGCTAGGGGCTTCCCTGGTGGCGCAGTGGTTGAGAGTCCGCCTGCCGGTGCAGGGGACACGGGTTCGTGCCCCGGTCCGGGAGGATCCCCCATGCCGTGGAGTGGCTGGGCCCGTGAGCCATGGCCGCTGAGCCTGCGCGTCCAGAGCCTGTGCTCCGCAACAGGAGAGACCACAACAGCGAGAGGCCCGCATACCATAAAAAAAAAAAAAAAAAAAATCCTTAGGCTAAGTTTAAAATTCTGGAATATTCACTCTATGGACATATTTTGTTTCCCCAAATTAGAGAGCAAAAATGGCTTGTAAAGTACTTAGAAGTTGTCATCCAATTATTTGTGTATTTGTAGAATCAGGACAGTGTGATAGTCTTATGTGTCAGCCTTTCTAGGCTATAGTGCATGGTAGTTTAAGTAAATACTAGTGTCGGAGATACGATTGACAGCTATAATCTGTTGACTAAAAGTAAAGCAGATTACCCTCCATAATGTGAGTGGGCCTCAACCAAACAGTTGAAGGCTTTGGGAGCAAAGAGTGAGATTACCTGGAGAGCAGTTCTGCCTCACAGCTGTAGCATCAAATCTTGACTTTCCAGCTTGCTGGCCTGCCCTAAGAATTTTAGACTTTCTGGCCTCTTCAGTTATGTGAGCCAATTTCTTAAAATAAATTTTTTATTTATATATACAGGCATATCTTGGAGATACTGTGAGTTTGGTTTCAGACTACCACAATAAAGCAAATATTGCAATAAAGTGAATCACAAGCTTTTGGTTTCCCAGTGCATACAAAAGTTTTTTTCTTCCAGTTTTTTTTTTTTTTTTTAACATATATAGCACTGTATAAGTTTAAGTTGTATGGCAGAACTTTTTTGACTTATATACATCATGAAATGATTATCACAACAAATTTAGTGAACATCCGTTATCTTATACAGATATAAAATTAAAGAAATAGAAAAAAGTTTGCTTGTGATGAGAACTCTTTTTTTACTCTCTTAATGACTTTCATACATAACATACAACAGTGTTAATTATATTTATCATGTTGTACATCACATCCCTAGTACTTATTTATCTTATAACCAGCAATTTGTACATTTTGACTGCCTTCATTCATACATGGGTGATTTACTACCTTTACTGTGCATTTGCCTTTACCAATGAAAATTTTTCCTTTTGTATTTCTAGTTGTGACCTTTTCTTTTTCATGCAGAGTTCCTTTAACATTTCTTTTAAAGCTGGTTGGTGGTATTGAACTGTTTCAAGTTTTGCTTGTCTGTAAAACTTTTGATCTTTCCATCAATTCTGGATGAAAGCCTTGCTGAGTATTCTGGCTGTAGGTTTTTCCCTTTTATCACTTTAAATACATCATGCCACTCCCTTCTGGCCTACAGAGTTGCTGCTGTAAAGTCAGCTGAAAAGTTCAGTTTTCTGCTGTAAACTCCTTACAGAAATTCCCTTGTACACAACTTGTTGATTTTCCCTGGCTGCTTTTAATATTCTCTCTTTATATTTACCTTTTCCATTTAAATTACAACATGTCTTAGTATGGTCCTTTTTGGGTTTATCTTGTTTGGGACTCTCTGTGATTCCTGGACCAAGATGTCTGTTTCCTTTCCCAGGTTAGGGCAGTTTTCAGCTATTATATCTTCAAATATGTTGTCTGCCCCTTTCTCTCTCTCTTCTGCTCTAGGACCCCTATAATGTGAACGTTAGTACACTTGATGTTGTCCTAGAGGTCACTTAAACCATCTTCATTTCTTTGTATTTTTTTTGTTGTTGTTCCTCATCTTCAGTTATTTCCAGTACTGTGTCTTCCAGCTCACTGATCCTTTTCTCTGTATCATCTAATCTACTGTTGATTCTTTCTACTGTATTTTATATTTCAGTTATTGTACTTCTCATCTCTGTTTGGTTCTTCTCTGTGTTTTCTCTTTGTTAAAAGCTTCTAACTTCTAACTCTGTTCATCCAGTTTTCTCCCAAGTTCTTTGGATATCTTATAATCATTACCTTGAACTCTTTATTGGGTAGATGCTTATCTCTACTTCAGTTAGTTCTTCTTGGATTTTATCTTATTTCTTTGTTTGGAACATTTTTCTCTGTCACCTCATTTTGCCTCATTAGCTGTTTTTATTTCTATGTATTTGGTAAGTTGGTTACATTTCCTAACCTTGGAGAAGTGGCCTTTTGTAGAATATGTACTATGCACCCTTGCAGTGCACTCCCTTCTGGTCACCAGAGCTTTATGTTCTAGGGGAGCACCCTATGTGGGCTGCATGGATCCTTCTGTTGTGGTGGGTAGACTACTGTGGGTGATATGGTAGGCATTGTTGGCCCCTGGTCTGGTTAGTTGCTAAGACCTGCTTTGTGTGGAGGCTGCCTGGTGCTGGTGGGCAGGGCGGGGTCACAAGGTGGCTGGCTGCAGAATCCCGGGGGGTCCCATGGCTAACACTGGCCCACTGGTGGGTTTAGCTTGGTTCCAGGGTAAGTAGTTGCAGGACTGGGTTGTCAGATCTAGCGTCAAGCCTGCTGGCGGGTGGGGCCGGTTCCTGCCACAGCTGGATGTGGGGTCTGGGGTGTCCCAAAGCTCGTTTTGACCCTCTTGTGGGAAGGGTTAGATCCCGAGGTAGCTGGCTGAGGGGCCCAAGGTGTCGCAGAGCTGGCGCTGGTGTTCTGGTTGTCAGGGCTGGGGCCCAGGAGGTCCTGAGTCTAGTGCTGGCTCACGAGTGGGCAGAACCTACCCCTCAGGTCTCTGGCTGCAATACCCTGGGGGTCTCAGAGTTGGCGTATTTGCCCATGATGGGTGAGGCTTGTCCCAGGGCTGGTGCCAGCCCACTAGTGGGTGGAACCACATCCCAGGGTCTCTGACTGCAGGGCCTGGGAATCTCGGGGCTAGTGCGGGCACACTAGTGTGTGCGGCTGGGTTCTGTGCCCTCTGGCGTTATAGTGCCGTGTTCTGGGTTGGCTTTGGGCTCAAGGGCTCTTAAGATAGCTGGCCTGCTGGTGGGTGGGGCAGTGTCCCTGCCTGGCTAGTTGCTTGGCCTGCAGTGTCCCAGTACTGGTTCTGACAGGTTAGTGGGTGGGGTTGGGTCCAGGTGCTAATAAGCTAGAGAGAGGATTCCAAAATAGCATTTGTCAGCACCAATGTCCTTGTGGTAGAATGAGCTCCCCAGAAGGGCTGCCACCAGTGTCTGTGCTCCCAGGGTGAGTTCCAGTTGCCTCCTGCCTTCAGGAGGCTCTCCAAGATCAGCAGGCTCCTTTCAAATTACTGCTTCTGCCCTGGGTCCTAGAGCATGTGAGATTTTGTGTGCGTCCTTTAAAAGTGGATTCTCTCTTTCCCACAGCCCTCTGGCTCTCTTGAAAATAAGCCCCACTGACCTTCAAAGCCAAATGTTCTTGGGGCTTGTCTCCCCAGAGCAAGACCCCCAGGCTGAGGAGCCTGATTTGGGGCTTGGACCCCTCCCTCCTTGGAGAGAACCTCTGCAATTTTAATTATCTTCCCATTTGTGGGTCACCCCCCTGGGGGTGTGAGTCTTGACTAAACCATGATTCCGCTCCTCTTAACCATCTTGTTGTGGTTTCTTCTTTATATATTTAGCTGTAGATCTTTTCTGCCAGTTGTCCGGTCTTTCTCATCAATAGTTGCACTGTAAACAGTTGTAATTTTGGCCCTTGGGTAGAGTCTTCCAACTCTGCCATCTTGGCCACACTTTCTGTCATATAGCAGTTATGTTTATACTCTACTGTAGTCTGTTAAGTGTGCAGTAGCTAACCATCCTCTGAACCTTCAGCAGGTTGTAATATTTTTGCTGGTGGAGGGTCTTGCCTATGTGTTGACCACTGCTGACTGATCAGGGTGGTGGTTGCTGAAAGCTGGGTTGGCTGCAGCATTTTTTTAAAAATAAGACAACAATGAAGTTTGCTGCATTGACTGACTCTTCCTTTCATGAACTATTTCTTTGTAGCATGCAGTGCTGTTTGATAGCATTTTACCCACTGTAGAATTTTTAAAAAAAAACAAAAATGGGAGCCAGTCCTCTCAAACCCTGTCACTGTTTTATCAAGTAAGTTTATATAATATTGTAAATTCTTTGTTGTCATCTCAACAGTCTTTACAGTAGCTTCATCAGGAGTAGATTCCATCTCAAGAACCCACTTTCTTTACTCATTCATAAGAAGCAACTGCTCTTCTCTTAAAGTTTCATCATGTGATTTTAGTAATTCAGTCACATCTACAGGCTGCTCTTCTGATTCTAGTTCTCTTGCTCTTTCTACCGTATTTGCGATTACTTACTCCTCTGAAGTCTTGAACCCCTGAAAGTCATCCATCAGGATTGGAATCAACTTCTTCCAAACTCCTGTTAATATTGATATATTGACCTCTTCCCAGGAATCATGAGTGTTCTTAATGGCATCTGTTGTAGAATGGTGAATCCTTTCTAGAAGGTTTTCAATTGACTTTGCCCAGATTCATTAGAGGAATTACTATCTATGGCAGCTATAGCCTGACAAATTGTATGTCTTAAATGATAGGACTTGAGAGTTGAAATGACTCCCTGATCCATGGTCTGCAGAATGGGTGTTGTGTTAGCAGGCATGAAATCATCATGAATTTCATTGTACATCTTCATCAGAGCTTTTGGGTGACCAGGTACATTGTCAATGAGCAGTACTTTTTTGAAAGGAATCTTTTTTTTTTTTTTTCTGAACAGTAGGTCTCAACAGAGGGTTTAAAATATTCAGGAAACTGTTGTCAACAGTTGTGCTGTCACCTGGCTTCGTTGTTCCATTTATAGAGCACAGGCAGAGTAGATTTAGCATAATTCTTAAGGGCCCTAAGATTTTCAGAACGGTAAACGACCATTGGCTTCAACATTAAGTCACCAGCTGGATTAGCCCCTAACATGAGAGTCAGCCTGTCATGTGAAGCTTTGAAGCCAGGCGTTCACTTCTGCTCTCTAGCTATGAAAGTCCTAGATGGCATCTTCTTCCAATATAAAGCTGTTTTGTCTACATTGAAAATCTGTTGTTTAAGGTAGCCACCTTCATTAATCAACTTAGCTAGGTCTTCTGGATAACTTGCTGTAGCTTCTACATCAGCACTTGCTGCTTCACCTTGCACTTTAATATTACAGAGATAGCATCGTTCCTTAAAACTCATGAATCAACCTCTGCTATTTTCAAACTTTCTTCTACAGCTTCCTCACCTCTCTCAGCCTTCATAGACTTGCAGAGGGTTAGGGCCTTGCTTTGGATTAGGCTTTGGCTTAAGGGAATGTTATGGCTGGTTTGATCTCCTATCCAGACCACAGTAATAAGGCTGTTTTGCTTTTTTTTCATTGATATGTTCACTGGATTAGCACATTTTTTTTTTCTTGGCTGCGTTGGGTCTTTGTTGCTGTGCGCGGGCTTTCTCTCTAGTTGCGGTGAGCGGGGGCTACTCTTCGTTGAGGTACGGGGGCTTCTCTTGTTGCGGAGCACAGGCTTTAGGCGTTCGGGCTTCAGTAGCTGTGGCTCACAGGCCCTAGAGCCGCAGGCTCAGTAGTTGTGGCACGTGGACTTAGTTGCTTCGTGGCATGTGGGATCTTCCCAGAGCAGGGATTGAACCCGTGTCCCCTGCACTGGCAGGCGGATTCTTAACCACTGCGCCACCAGGGAAGTCCCAGGATTAGCACTTTTAATTTCCTTCTGGAAGTTTTGCTTTGCATTCACAACTTGGTTAACTGGTGCAAGAGGCCTAGCTTTCGGCCTATCTAGCCTTTTGATATGCTTTCCTCACTAAGCTTAATTGTTTCTAGCTTTTGATTTAAAGTGAGAGATGTGTGACTCTTTTTTTCACTTGAACACTTAGAGGCCATTGAGAGATTATTAAGTGGTCTAATTTCAATATTGCTGTGTCTCAGGGAATAGGGAGGCCTGAAGGGAGGGAGGGAGGGAGATGGGAAATGGCCGGGGGATAGAGTAGTCAGAACACACACAACATTTATCAATTAAGTTTGCTATTTTATGTGGGCACGGTTTATGGCACCCTAAAATAATTACAATAGTTACAGATAAGATCACTGATCAAAGATCACCATAACAAAGATAATAATAATGAAAAAGTTTGAAATCATATGAGAATTACCAAAACGTGACACAGAGACATGGAATGATCAGATGTTGGAAAAATGGCACCAAGAGACTTGCTTGACGCTTAGATAGTTGCCATAAACCTTCAATTTGTTAAAAAAAAAAAAGCAAGCAGTATCCGTGAAATGCAATAAAGTGAAGCACAATAAAAAGGAATGCCTCTATATATAAAGTTGATGAAGTTCTTAGACTTATATGCTAACTTTCAGGTTTCTGTGACAGTGAAGACAGTTATCTTTGAAGTGTTTTGAAAGATTGTTAGTCACAACTCTCATGGTTGAAAATAAAGGAAACCAAATTAAAAAAATGGGAAATTGTTGGCTTTTGCCACTGGGAAGTGTAGAGATACAATTAAGCCTTAGGTGCCCATGAAACTAGGTGCAGCGTGGGCCAGGACTCTCACTCTACTCACAGCTTTGCTTTTCCATGTATGTTCCATTCACTTTATCACCCTGCAGGCCAGCTTCATCCACATGGTTGGGAATTCTGTATCAGGAGTTCCTGAGCATCAAACCTCCTCACAGCTTCTACCCTCACTGAATCCTTTAACTCATTTCTAATTAGCAAAACCTTGGCAAAAGACCTGATTGACTCAACTTTAGTCAGATGCCATTCCCAAGAACCCTTCAAATGTGAGTGGATGTGGGGCCATGTAGCTTCTTATCAATATTATAGAAATACAGACAGGACAAGGGACAATACTTGGCTGACAACACCAGAGGATTCTCTATCCAGAATAAGAAATGACTGATTTTGTTCTGGGTGTGTATATAATAGTTCATAGATTGAACCCTATTTCTTTCATGAACTAGAGAATTAGCGCTAACCAAATGACAGCTGAATATGAATCAAGTGTGAAATACTCAAACGGGTGAGTAGTTTTAGATTAGCAAAGAAACGATTAAAGGGATTTGGGGTGTTATATAGGTAGATTAACAGTAAACTCATATACCGAATATCTTGACCCACAGGGCAGGAATCTCAACTTTGACCTGTGCAGGCAGGTTGATATGATAGAGTTTGATTAGGAATCAAAATCCTTCAATCAGATTTTTTTCTTATAGTTGAATAATCATGATTAAAAAAAATATGACACTTTATGTTTTCTTAAAATAAAAAGGCTTTATAAAAATTTCTCTCTAAAATATTGATTTGATTACTCAAAATATAAAGATTATTATCTATTTAGTTAGAAAAGTTAAAAGTAGGCTGAATATAGTTATTCTAACCAAAAGAAGATTCTTAGATAACATAAATTCTCCTCAGTTGAAGAAATTATGAGTTGAAATACATTTTTTAGTCTCATTTTGTACATTGCTGGCTAGGTGAAGAGAGAGTTTTTTCTTGCCTTTCAGCTCTTTTGGCCATTTCCTGATCTGTTTTCTTTGGAAGACCTTGCCTTTTCAGAGTTACCCTTCAGTATAGCTCAACATTACTCACTTTACTCTGCCCCCTAAGCTGCTACTTGAGAATAGGATTTTGGTCCTAGGGATCTTCTTATCTCCAGCACTAAACACGGTGTCCCAAAGCTAGAGCATTCAATGTGTTCGGTCTTTGTCTGCGAGTACACTAAAAAAGGCACAGAAATATAAAAATATGTAGTGTTCAGGTACCAACAAATAGACAGGGTGGAGCCTAAGGAACTCAGGGTGATCCTGCAAAGGTAAAACCACTTGCAAGTCATGTTAAAGAACTTGGGCTTGAACTTCTGTAGGCTCTGGGGTAGGTTTTATGCAGGGCAGTCAGTTGGAGAGCCAGTGTTGTGCTAGGACCATGCTAACACTGGTCAAATAAATCTGGCCGAGATTAATATGGTAGACTTGCATTTGCAGAATTAACAGAGAAAAGTCTTGGCAAATGACAAAGTTTTGTTTGGGTTCTCCTTTCTTCCTCTCATTGTAAAGGAATCTGTCTATGGAGGATAGTTCTAGGGTTTTTTATGTTTTAATACCTGAATTTATGTGAGTAAAATTACTTGCAGCAGCCAGGAGTGAAAAATGTCAGAAGAAAGATATTTTAGAGAACACTGTCAGTCAGTCTGGGAAAACCAAGATCAGTTGACAAGTCTAAAGAACAGGAGAAGGGAAAAACTTTACAACCACCACAAAACAACTGGAAATAAAAAGCAGAAACATAAAGGAAGCTTGAATCTGGAAGAAGATTGATTACAAAATGAGGGGTCACAGGGCATGTGTTTTCAGTCTCAAGCTGTGGGAATGGGCCAGGCTGGGTTAAAGGAATAGGGTCAGGCCTGGGATATGTGAATTAGAGAAGAATGGAACATGAACTTGGAGGAGTGTCATAATTTCAACAGCTGACATACAGTCCACTAAGCATAGTTGGCAGGTATTAGCAGGTGAGGGTGATAGTCTACGATTGTAAAACTAAGGAAATAACATGGCTTACATCCCCTGAGAAAGTCATGATATGAAACAGAAAGATCAAAATACTGTCTGTTTAATTTTTTCACTTGTGAGGTCATCTTAAAATACAAGGACAATGCAGTATCAAACATCAGTTACACACTTAGATATGTAAATCGACTTGAGGATGAAATGTGACAAACTCCAAATGGATTAACGGTTATAATAATAACAGCATATTGCTTTTTCAATTTTCATTCAGCAGCAAAATGGGGAAATACTACATTTGATACTGTACATATCAATGATGAGACCTGTGGGCCACACGTAATAGCATAGTGATACTTGACATCTACATAGAGGTTTTCACATCAGCGCACAAATGAACTCTCAGTGGCAGCATCATTATCCCGTTTGCAGAGCAGAGGGGCCTGTGCAACTGCCTGGGAGAACAGATAGTCTTTATGTCTTGCCCTGGATAGTGACTGCTTTGATTTATTTGGAGGATGAACTCCTTTCAACCCTGTAGCTTTTCCTCATGACCCAGGTTCATTTTCTTGCTCCTGAAATTCTTCTCTTCAGTTAACATACTGAGGGGGCATTGAAACTGGTTCTGGATCCCACAGAATCTGCATTTGAGTGACTAAGTTATAAAGACAGAAGAGCATATATGTATACACATACATATGCAGGAATGCATTTAGATGTGCATGTGTATGTGTATGAAATGGCTTTATTGAGCTTATAATACACATAGCATAAAATTCAGCCATTTAAAGTATGCTCCATTTGGAGCATATGATAGTACTGTTTGAGCAAAGTGTATTGTGAAGGGGATATTTCTCATTTCAGGGAGGAGACTGCGGGAGCTCATTGAAAAGAAAGAAGGATGGGTAGTGGGAGGAGAGCCCAGTGTTAAGAGCAGGTGACCAGCCACCTACAACGGGTCTGTTGCCCAAGAGCCTGGTGACCCAAAGAGTGAACCTCAGGAGAAGTGCATCATGGCTCTATGGATGCCAGAGCACTATACACTGAGCATGGAGAGAGAAGGAGGGGTAGAACCTTTCACAGCTTAGGAGTGACAGGTGATAGCCTCCCTACTCCTAGAGTTGAGGAGCCCAAGCAGTAGTTTCAGCAGGAGTGGGAAAGTGGGGGAAGACAATAGGGATGGATACATCATAGCTCTCAATCAGTAAGAGATCACACTAAGAATTTTGCTATGCAAAGAAATGGGGGCAGTGCCATTTAAAAAAAAGTAGATTGATTCATCATTCATTCATTTAGATGAGAAAGATTACATTAAGCTATTATACTGATAGGAATAATCCAGTCAAGAAGGGAAACCTTTTGATGCAGGAGAGTAAGGTCAGAGGGAATGGGGTCTAAGGCACGAGGGTAGAGGTTGGTCTTAGGTAAGAGCATCAACAGTTCTTCCATTATAACTGGAAGGAAGGCAGAGCAACATGGACACGTGTGAGAGGCCCCTATTGGGAGGAGAGTTCCCACAATCCTGTGAGTGGGAGTCCAGACCTAGAAAATGTAATTCGGTTAATGTTGTGGGACCCCGATCCATCCCTCCATTCATTCATTTATTGAAGAAAATTCTGTACTAGGCATTTTACTAGCTGCTGAATACTGTGTAATAGTGAATAAATTAAAGACCGGAATAGTTTGGCAAAACAGTTTTCATAGAACAGTCATGTCTGAAAATTCTAGAAGATAAATCATTTTTACGATATACTGCTTAGTGGAAAATTTAGTTTTACACGTTTTATTTTGGCTAAATTGCTAAATGATAAGCCAGGGATGAAAAGGATAAAACATGGGAATTATAAGATTCATGGAAAAGGCAAGTAGCTTTATTATAGAGGGACATTATCATTTTTAATTTTATCTCTCATTTTTCACTATTAATGTTTTAAATCACTCTTTTAAAGAGAGCTATAATAAAGAAATACTTTTGAAAACTGCAAATACAAATTTAGGCGCTAAATGTGTCGGGATTCTTTGGCTGAATATGGGATGGGGGTAATGATCAAGCATCTACAGTAGAAAAAAGTAAGCACATTTGTGGAGTATCTATATATATCTGTATCTATAAAACATCCTCTCCTGCACCAATCTCCAGCTGTGTTAATTTCAGTCTCCTGTGCTCTTTTTCTTCCCCAGCTTTATTGAGGTATAATTGACAAATAAAATTGTAAGATATTTGAAGTGCACATTGTACTTTTTTGATATACCTGTGCATTGTGAAAGGATTTCCACTATCACCTCACATATTTATCTTTTTTTTTTGGTGACAGTATTTAAATTATACTCTTTGTAAATTTCACTTATATAATCCAGTGCTATCAACCCTAGTCACCATGTTTTACATTAACTTCTCAGACCTTATTTATCTTATTAGTCTCTTATGTTCTTGACTTTATTTTTTGTTGGCTATGTCAATTTCACCTCAGATACTGAATTACAACTGACCAAGCAACAAACAAAAATACCAACTACGTAAGGCCATAAGTGCAAACTTCTAGCTCCTTTATCCCCTTATTTATTATGAATACTTTTCAGAAGCAGAATACAGCAGTTATGTGTCAGATTGTTTTTTGTTCTTTTCTAACTATCTTTTTCCCATACAACCACATATAAAGCCAACAGGTAAGACAGTAGGCACTTTTCCTGTCTCAAGCTGGCATGAGAATCTGTGTGTCCATGTATGAGTGTGATTGGGGAGCCTGATTTCAGGTTGGACTCTCTCCTAGTAATAATCGTGATACCTCTCCATGTTTCTCAGCATTTGTTAGAACTGGTAGAATTAGGAATTAAGCTTAATTAAGCTCCCTCTTCCTTGCTAAGTGACGAAGGCACAGATTTTTCTGCAGGTCACTGAGTATATGATAAATTTTCCTCTGGGTCAGCCCAACTCTGAGGGCAAATTTTAGTTTCCTCCCTGAACGTCACTCTGGCTTCTGTTGTGGTGGTACTGGCGGTGGCTGTGTGGATGACTTCTTGATTTTACATGAGTTTTGGTTTTAATGGCATTTTGTAAGATTTGCAGCTCATGAGCTCAGTGCTCTGAGTGCTTTTATCATGAACAAGTTCAATCTGTTCAATGTTGCTTCAGACTGTGACTGAATTTTGACCAAGGAAAGAGGTAAGGTTTTTAATTAGTAAATGTGGAAGGTGTATCCAAGTAATTTTGGCTCCAACTTTGTCGTTAAAATTTATTGGGTGATTGTTAAGCATCCTCTATTAAGCGGTATTATAAATGTACCATCAGCATTGTTTTGCTTTTCCTTACTGACTCTAGCTTCGTGTCACTATGCAATGTAAAAAAATGGTGTGCTGATTATTTTAAGGCACAGCATGGTTGGAAAAAATAAGAAGACTAATATCTATATCTATATCTATATCTATATCTATTTAAGAGCTTGAATATCTCACTTAAACATTACAAAAACTTTTCAAGGTAGTCACTCACATTCACATTTTATTGACCGAGGACCTGTGCTGTAGGGAGTTTGAGTTGCCCAAGTCTCATCGTGAGTGGTCAGTAAAGCTGGGATTTAAACTTTGTCTTTCTGATTCCGCTTCTATATTCTTTTTCACTTTAGTATACTTGCATTTAAAAAATAATTAGTTCATCTATTTGTTCTTCAGTGAACTGTCTGCCAAGAGATTTATCTAGTATCTTTATTATGGGATGGAAGTAGAGTTCAGAGATGGTATCCTAACATTATGTCCCATGTACCACCTTGGGATAGAAATAAGATACGGTTTGTTTTAATGATCTAATCAATGACTCCACACTTTTAACTTCACTCTGGGAGAACATCCTCTTCCTATTAGGAGTAGGCCATCCGGAGTAATACTCATCCACACTCTCCTGACTCCAGTATTTCACTTCCGCATACTCCATTGGTGTAGGCCATGACTATTTGCTTCTGGCCAAGCCTTTAGCTGGAGACTTGCTGCTGACAGGTAGAAAATAAGCAGGAATCCCTTTTACCCACCCTCAACCCTACTGTGAGAGCGTCTCAGAAATCACCTGTGAGATAATATTGATGCAACTTAAGTGTCCTTCATTGGAGAAAACTGGAAGGAAGAAAGCAGGAGAGCTGTGTTGCTGTCAGGTGGAACTGCTGCCGAAAAGAATCCACGTCATACCACTGGAGGCAGTGTCTGGTATCAGTGGCTTTGAGAGGTGTAGGGTCGAAGGGGGCAGGGGCAGTGCTGACTTCCTAAAAATTGTATACCACTGTATTGTATACAATTGAATGGCAACATACTTTTATTAAGTAAAATTAAGTTTTAAAACAACTAAGAAAGATTCAGACTCAGCTAAGGTTGATCCACAGCACTGTAGGCATGGCATCCCAGATGTCACAACTCTGTATTTCATAGTCACAGCAATTGTGACAGCCCTGAGCTTGCCAGCTGTGCCAGGGTGGAGAAGAGAGCTTTGTGGTCTCGGGCACATATTGAGCCTCTAACAGGCCCCTGGGTCCTGATGCTTCCTGCTCTGTGGGAGTGCATGGAGGAGGCATCACTGTCCTTTCTTGCCTAATGGTCCCATTTTGGACTGTTTTAAGCTCTCAGAGAAATTCTGCAACACTGAGCTCTGAAAGAAAAGGTGGTTTGGATGTTATGATTCCTTCATTGCAGGAGACTCTGGTTCTTACGCAAAGGTTTCCACTGTGTCTCAAGTAGCAACCAGGAACAAATAACAAGCAATATAGGGAAGAGGAGGTCTGTGCCTCAGACCATTATTAAAACCGGTATTTGTTATAGTTGTCTGTAATGTATTTTGTGGTTTTAACACTCTCTTTACAAATACTGGCATTTAAAAAATTGTAAGAAATTAAGCTTTGTTCACTCAAATAAGCAATTTGATTTTCAGGAAATTATTTATTTAGAAAACAAGATTTAACAAAAAACCCTCACATTTACTGAGTTTTGGATTAAATTTTCCTCTATGTTAGCAACTGGGAATAAACCAGTAGTTCAGACAATTTCTGGCTATTTATTGGCCTATAAATACAATCCAATATTCTGTGTATTCAGTATTTTAATACTGATTCAGTAAACACTAAGCCTTAAAATATGCTGGTATTTCATTTTAAAGAAAGTATAAAATTTTTTTCCTGAGTAATTTTTAACTTAGAAAGAAAGGGAGAAATTAGAAAGTACAAAAATTCCAGTTGAGAAAAATTAGTAATATATGTTTGGTCCAACTTCTGGAAAAAATAATTTGTTTCTAATTAAATACATCACCATATTGAACTTGAGCACCTTTGACAATACAGTGCTGAAGGCAGGTTACACTGTGATTATCTGGCAATGCTTTACGAGGGCCTCTCCCGTTGCGGAGCACAGGCTCCGGACGCACAGGCTCAGCGGCCATGGCTCACGGGCCCAGCCGCTCTGCGGCATGTGGGATCTTCCCGGACCGGGGCACGAACCCGTGTCTCCTGCATTGGCAGGCGGATTCCCAACCACTGCGCCACCAGGGAAGCCCTGGCAATGCTTTTTTAAGAGGACATTTTATTTTAATATGTTAGGTCTTGGTAATTGGCAATTAATTCTTTTAAAAATGTACTTTAATTTTGTTGGTGTAATAAGTGTGGATGCTAAAGGTTAACTGTCTCAATCAGCAAGAACCCAGTGCTCGCTGGTTACTAGCAATAAATAAAAAGCTTTTCTATTAAGAAAGAGAAACTTGATTTTATTGGGCTTTGGGATGTAAAGCGATTTTTCCTCTCCTGGAGCAAGCACCAGTGAGTGGATGTGTGGCTGTATGTTCAGATCTGAGGCTGCTGTGTTATCACTGTCAGACAGCTGGAAAAGCAGGGGAAATGTCAGTGTCAGGCCTATCAGTTGTATCCTGTGGGAAGAAGTGGCAGCCAGAGCCATTCAGTCACAGCCATGTAAAATATTGTGCGGACTGGAGTGAGGGATGAAAGTGATTCTTGCTAATTCGTTGAATGTTGCTATTGATGTGGTCTTAATAGAATACAAAGGCAGAGAGAATGAGTTTCAGCTACTACAGTGTGGGTAAGCATAGACTGTGGTAACAACGTGGTGACACTACAGGAGACGTGATTCAGAGAAGAGTATTAGAACTTTAGGGGCTAAAAGGTGAACCACAGCTTATTTATCCATTCACTCATTAAAGGGCATTTGGGTGGTTCAGGCATTGATTCTCATCTTAAAGTGGCTTCTTTATACTAACTCCAGGCTTCTGAGAGCTCATAGGACTCTCCATACCTTCAAGATTCTTTACTGATACACTTGGTCACTTCCAAGTCTCTTACTCTATATGGCCATTGAGAATTAGGAACAGTGCTTCCATTTCACTCATTCTATTATGGCTGTTGTGCCAGCACCTTGGTGGGGAATGGCCACACTTGGGGCTTTCCTATAAGCTTGCAGGGTTCCCCTACTAAATCCAGTCAAGTATGCCATTAGACCCAATGTTTTAGAGTGTCCCATACCTATCTGTAAATTAGAGAATAAATCTCCCTGCCTGCCCACATGCCTGGAAGTTCAGCCCCAGGATGAAAAAGGGCTCTGGAATCTGACCTTATTCTTCCTCTTTTTTTCCCCTCTTCTCTCTATAATAAAGAAGAGACATAAGAGGAGAGCTTTCCATCTCTATATTTCATATTCTCCATCTTTAGATTCTGGGGATATGATAATACACTCTAATAGAATCCTCTGTCCCTGTAAAGAGAGGATATAGCGGAATTAAATGTCTTTCAATTCTGTTGCCTTGATGAGGATTCAAAAGTTTTATACTGGATATCAGAACTGAATATTAATTCTCTCTCCATGCATTCTTGTTTGAACAATTCTGTTACCCTATACTTCATAGGTATATGCCTCTTGATCACTGAGGAAAAGATTAAGTACATGAAAGTACAAGAATAAAGCATATTCAGTTGTTTAAAATACTCTTATAATGCAAACAAATTTTTTAAATTGTGTATAAGGACTTTCAGTAGCAACACGTTGAAAACAATTTGAAATTCTATTAAATGGAGAAAGATTGAGAAATTTCACTATATCTACACTAAGGATTACAATTCATCTATTAAAAAGAATGAGGAAGAGCTACATGTACAGAAAATGGGCCTGTTTTAGAAAAATGTGTAAAATATTCCATTTTTTAAAAGTCCTGCATAAGTGTGTACATAATTTTATATGTTTGTAAAAACATAGGAAAACCATGGAATAAAAAACACCTCAGCCTATCAACTTTAGTTACCTGAGAGGTGTGGGATTAAAGGGGTTGAGGAACATGATTGACTTTCTAGCAATTTTATACCCCTGTACTGTGTAAAATCAAATGCAAATGTAAGTTGCTAATGAAGTGAAATTAAGTTTTAAAACATATAAAGACTGGATGGACATTGCTATGGAATGAATTTCCCCCCAAAGTGATGGTATTTGGAAAGAGGCCTTTGGGATATAATTAGGTCTAGGTGAGGTCATGAGGGTGGGGCCATCAGGATGGGTTAGTGTCTTTATAAGAAGAGACCTCAGAGAGCTCTCTCTGCCACATGAGGACACAACAAGAAGAAAGCCATCAGCAAACCAGAAAGAGAGCCCTCACGGGGAAACTGAATTGGCCAGCACCTTGATCTTGGACTTCCCAGCCTCCAGAACTATGAGAAATAAATTCCTCTTGTTTAAGCCTTCCTGTCTATGGTATTTTGTTACAGAAGACCAAGAAGATGAAGAAAGATTTTAGTGCTGAGAAGTGGGGATGGTGCTGTAACAGATACCTAAACATGTGGAAGTGACTTTGGAACTGGATAATGAAGAGTTTTGAGGTTCTTTCTAGAAATATGGCCATTAAGGGTGATTCTGGTAAGATCTCAGAAATGAGGAATGTGTTATTGGAAAGTTTATGAGGAATATGTTATGAGGAAAGGTTATCTTAAGTTGGCAACAAACCTGGCCAAATTGTGTTCACATTCTAGTTTTTTGTGGAAGGTAGAGTTTGTAAACATTGAAGTTGGTTATTTAGCTGAAGAGATTTCTAAACAGAGTTGAAGGAATGGTTTGGCTCCTCCTAACTGCTTATAGTAAAATGTGAGAGGAAAGAAATGAGTTGAAGAAGGAATTTTTTAGCAAAAAGGAACCAGAACTAAATATTTTGGAAAATATTCATTCTGTTCATATTGCAAAAAATACAAAGTGTGTCTAGAAGAAAACACTGAGGGATTATCACTTGATAAATAGATTAAGGGATTATATGAGCAGAAATGTTAGTTTGAACTGAAGCGGATGGAGACAGTATGAAATGAGGGAAGATTGTCAGGCTTCTTAGATACTACAGCTATACAGCTGTGAAAGCGTGCTATTGTTCAAGACAAGGGAAAATGACTCAAAAGGCAGTTCAGAGATCACTGGGGCTACCTCCTAGGTATCAAAGTGTGGGTAGAGGGGTACTGCCTCAGTTTCATGGTGGGGCCACCTGGAGGCTTGGGAGCTTGACCCCTGCCTAGCAGAGTTTTGGGGTACAAACCCTGCCCCAGTGGGTCTGGAAGGCAGAGCATAGAACCAAAGAGGATTATTCTCAAGTCTTAAAATCGAATGGAATTTGCTTTCCTAGGTTTTGGACTTGCCTGGGACCTGTCATTCCTTCCTTCTTTTTTATTTCCCCCTTTTAGAATAAAATATCTGTCTTATGCCTGTCCCACCATTGTATTTAGGAAGCACATAACTTGTCTGGTATCACAGGTTTATAGCTGGAGAGAAATTTTGCCTCAGGGTAAATCATACCTCAAGTCACACTCATTTTATATGACCCAGATTTTATTTAGATGGGACTTTGGACTTTAGAGTTGGTACTGGAGTGAGTTAAAACTTTTGCAGATGTTCAGATGGAATGAATGTGTTTTGCATGTGAGAAGGACATGAATTTGGGGTGGGTGCAGCCAGAGACAGAATGCTAGGGACAGAAGTGTGTTCCCCAAAATTCATGTGTTGAAGTCCTAACCCCCAATGTGATGATACCTGGAGATTAGGCCTTTGGGAGGTAATTAGGTTGAGGTGAGATCATGAGGGTGGGGGTATCATGGTGGGGTTAGTGCCCTTAAAAGAGAGATACCAGAGAGCTTGCTTCCTCTCTCTCTGTCTCTCTGTCTCTCTGTCTGTCTGTCTGTCTGTCTGTCTGTCTGTCTCTCTCTCTCTCTCTCTTCCTGCCATGTTAGGACATAGTGAGAACGTGACGATCTGTAAGCCAGAAAAACAGCCCTTACCAGGGAACCTAATCAGCCAGCATTTTGGTCTTATACTTCTCAGTCTCCAGCTGTGAGAAATAATTTCCTTTTGTTTAAGCATCCTTTCTACGGTATTTTCTTATGGCAACCTGAGCAGACTAAGACAGGTATACAAAAATGTTATACTGTATTTTCTATTGATTATCTGGGGCTTCTGTTTTGTTAAAAATTATTTAATTTATGCTTTTATATATTCTCTAAATGTTGAGGGTTGTTTATGAACCATAACATGTTTTATCATTTTTTTACAAACACATTTTCTTTTTAATAAAATGAAATTAATTACATGTATTATTATCCAAGTTACTCAGGGAGAATGGTGACAGAGCCAGTTGGTGGCAGTATCAGGGATACAAATGTGAGAACCCAATGCTATTTCAGTGAACTTTCCATCATAACATGTTTTTTTTTTTTTTTTTTTTTTTTTTTTTTTTTTTT